>NC_138213.1:16981786-17012909 GCF_964194415.1 Vipera berus
CTTTGCTTTTAACCCTGCCAAAGCTGATGGGACCAACAAACGGGGAACTTTCGGTAACGTACCTTGAAGAAACATTTTTCCATGGATAACGGTATCTTTAAAAATCCTTTAGAATTAAGGGGGGGGGAGAGAAAGCCTTTCCTTAAAGCACCCTATGCGTAAATGCCTTAAAAAAATAATGTTGCTACTTTTTAAATTTTTATTTATTTTCTTTAAAAGAAAACGGATTCCTTTTTGAACTTGCAGAAGAATACATTCTCAAAGATGCAGCTAGAGGCTTTAGAAAAATTAACTGGTTTATCATTCTGTTATTCTTATTCATTATTATTTTTCTCTATATTTCCTGAAGGAAGGAAGGAAAAAAAAAAGGAGGCTGAATTATCTGCCATCACGTTACCTAACTAGGAAGGAACTAAGTTCCTGACAGGGATATTGGAATCCTTTGAGGCAAACTTAAAAATAAAACGTGCTTCTCCATATGCGTCTGTCTGTATCATCACGATGCCTTTTTAGTTACCAACTTGCATGGTTCATTTGTACTCTGTGTATTTCTGTGTATGTGTGTGTGTGTGTGTGTGTGTGTGAGACTCGCACTTTGTTTTGCCTTTTTTTCTCCAAATATTTTATTATATATTATTATTTTTTCCTCTCGTTGTGATTGTTTCCAAATATGCTGCTTGCTATACAGGATGGGAGGGAAGAAAGAAGGGAGGGACGGGGGTGGGGTGGGGGTGGGGTGGGGGTGTCAGTATAAGCCGCAGCCTCGTAGGTTGTTGGCAATGATGATGTCGGTTACGGCATCAAATACGACCTGGATGTTGCCTGTGTCTGTTGCACAGGTCATGTGACAATAAATCTCCTTGTTCGGCGAACGGTTTTTGCTTTCAAATTGTGCTTGGATATAGGCTGCAGCATCTTCGTACGTGTTGGGTCCTGCGGAGAGGGAAGAGTTCATGTCAGGGGGTCATTAGGAAGGGTGGTCCAACTTTGACGGCAAGGTTTGGTGTAGTGGGGGAGGCATCAGGCTAGAAGCCAGGCTGTTCTGAGTTCTAGTCCTGCCTTAGCCAGCTGGGTGACCTTGGGCCAGTCATTCTCTCTCAGCCATGAGGAAGGAGGTGCTGGCAAGATGGCTTCTGTGCCCAAATCTATTTGAACAAACCTTACCCAGGTTTGAGAGCCAGGTGTGGTGGTGAAGGCATTAGACTAGATACTGGGAGATTAGGAGTTCTAGTTTTGCCTTAGGCACAAAGCCAGCTGGGTGACCCTAGGCCAGTCACTCCATCTCAGAGTGTTGCAAAGCCTAATAACGTTCGCAGGTCATTTCAGAAATAATAATCAGGGTAGGAGTTTCTGCTAAATGCGGTCACCTTGTTCTAGGGCAGTTTGTGCAAAGAGGTTTATTTTTTTGCACAGATTCTCTGCAATACAAGGACCCCCATCCTCCTCCACCCCCACCCCCACCACCCACCACCCCCATGCATTCTCTGAATAGGCCTCTGGGGACGTGGACTCCATTCAAAACACGATGCAGAGCCAACTGTATTCGCTTCATTGAAGTGGAGCCATGGTGTCCTCTGAAATTCTTTCTGTCACTCACTCCGACAGCCCCCTCTGGGACCGTCAAAAGCCTGAAAGGGGACTTTTAGCACTGTCCAATCAACCCAAAGCGAAGCAACCGTGTGTTGTTCTCTAGAAGGTTTTGTTGCTTCACAAAGATTAACTACAGGCATCTTTGGTTTGAAGCATCACTTGAGCATTCCCGCTTGGAATCTTTGCAGAGTTCCCAACTGCAGCATGTTAACATAAGACCGGATACCCTTTTTCCTAGTATCCTGGATATTTCTGAATTGCACTAGTGATGGTTCTTAGTGATTATGACAGAGGAGGGAAGACGTTTTAAACAACCAGAAGCCAACTCTGGTGCCTTTATGTACAAAGAAGGTAGTGCCCCCCAAAAAACAACCTAAATCTTTAAAAGGTTACATCCATGCTTAAATTCATGTTTCGAATTTCACTTGAGAACATAAAGATCCTGCAAGATTTGGCTATCTCTGTGACCTGTGGCTATTTTAAATTATATTTTAAAATTCTGGAACCTTATCCAAGTAAGACAACGCCCATATTAGAACAAGTTAGTATTCCATGGAACCACTGCACCTCTGCCAACAGCTGGATAGAAAAGTGAAAACTCCCTAGAGCAGTGTTTCTCAACCTCAGCAAGTTTAAGATGCGTGAACTTCAACTCCCATAATTCCCTAGCCAGGCTGGCTGGAGAATGCTGGGAATTGAAGTCCACTTCTTAAAGGTTGCTGAGGCTGAGAAACACTGGTTTAAGGCTAAGATAGAATAGAATAGAGCTGGAAGGGACCTTGGAGGTCTTCTAGTCCAGCCCCCCGCTCAAGCAGGAGAACTTATACCATCTCAGACAAGTGACTGCCCAGTCTCTTCTTAAAAACCTCCAGTGATGGAGCGCCCATGATTTCTGAAGGTAAAGCTGTTCCACTGGTTAATTGTCCTCACTGTTAGACAAGGGGCCGTGTTACTCTTCATTCATCCTTCTGAATCAAATCTTTGAATTACTGAATGAAATCAAAGTAGATGCCTTCAGAATGATTTTTTTAAAAAAACTTGGCTGCATTTTAGAGACTGAAGGGAATTTAGCACTTATGCAAGCAGGCTATTTCTGACTGGAGCCCAAAGAATTGCAAATCTCAGCTGACTCAATTTTTTTTAAAAAAACCAAACACCTCAAACTGTACAGTTGAATTGGATTGATTCGACTTTGAATTTGCACATTTAAAAGGGGCGAAGGTTGTGTTCCACAATTTTGGAAGACAACAAGAAATGTCTTGGAAAGAGGGCTGAACTGACAGCAATAGCAATAGCACACACACATATATATATATATATATATATATATATATATATATATATATATATATATATATATATATATATATATATATATATATATATATATATATATATATATATATATATATATATATATATATATATATATATATATATATATATATATATATATATATATATATATATATATTCCATTTATATCCCGTCCTTCTCCAAAGACTCAGGGTGGCTTACAAGCTTAGCAGTAGCCTTCATTCTATGTATATGCCTGCTTATTAGGGCTTTCACACACACCCCAAGCGGCATTATTACAAAGTCAGCTTAATTGCCCCCAACAATCTGGGTCCTCATTTTACCTACCTCGGAAGGATGGAAGGCTGAGTCAACCTTGAGCCTGGTGGGACTCGAACCTGCACTAATTGCAGGCAGCTGGTGTTACTTAAGGAGGCATTAGCCCACTGCTCCACCAAGGCTCTTTCTATATACCACTTCATAGTGCTTTGCAGCCCTCTCTGGGCGGATTACAATGTTGGCATCTTGCCCCCAACAATCTGGGTCCTCATTTTACTGACTTTAGAAGGATGGAAGGCTGAGTCAACCTTGAGCTGGTCAGGATCGAACTCTTGGCAGTAGCCAAAGTTAGCCTGCAATGCTGCCTTCTAACCGTGCACCACCACCAAGCATCTTCATGCTAGAATGTTCTCTAATGTTTCAAGAGACTGTGAGGTCCAACATTTCTAGATGTCTGGTACAAGCCACAATGATGCCCTTCATTACCACCGTGTCTGAGATGTCAGTCCCCCCTCCCATGCGGAAGCTTGGGTTGTTGGCTAGGGAATTCTGGGAGTTGAAGTCCGCACCTCTGAAAGTTGTCCAGGTTGAAAAACACCAATCTAGAGAATTCCAGACAGAGCCCTCCTACCTGTGTATTCAGGGAAGCAGATGGTCAGAGGTGATTTTTTGATCTTCTCACCAAACAGGTCTTTCTTGTTGAGGAAGAGAATGATGGAGGTATCAATGAAGAATTTGTTGTTGCAGATGGAGTCGAAGAGCATTAAAGACTCGTGCATGCGGTTCTGCATCGGAAGGGAGGAAGGAGATGGCAGAAGAGGAGAAAAAGGGAGTTGGAGAGAGAGAGAGAGAGAGAGAGAGAGAGAGAGGAGAGAGAGAGAGAGAGAGAGAGAAAGAGAAACCAAGTTAAGCTTAAGAGAAAAGAACAATTGTCAAGGAATCAAAAGTTAAAGAATCCCGTTGGATGAATTATCATTTTAGGATGCAGAGGAAGTAAGAAAATTAGAGGTTAATTTCATTTGCCTGAAGGACCTGGGTTTTGTCCCCATCTTCATGTGGTTGTCTCTTTTTATTTTTTACGTTACCTTGAGCACGTGATACAAGTAAAAAAAAAAAAGTACGAGGTCACTGCTGCCATTTTTACTTTTGGGAAGCCCCGATGCTTTCTTCCTGGTTTTCTTTCTCTTTTAAGTCATCCAGAAAATTCACCTCACACAATAGCGTAGGTGAGAATCAGGAAAAGGCTACACCTGATGGAGGAACTGAAGAAAGTCAGAAGTCGCTGCTTTCTTTTCCTTTCCTTTCTATCTTCTCTTGCATGTACATGAAGATTCTCAGTCACCCAGGTCATGGTTGTCCCGAAGGTGCTTTTTTTCAGGAGGCAACTGGATCTTCTCTTTTGAAGACGTTTTTCGTTTTTCATCCAAGAAGCTTCCTCACCTCTGACTGGATGGTGGGGAACGGAAGGTTTTCTACTCTTGGCAGACAGATGGTCATTTGCATTCCTTTAGAGAGTCGTTGAAACCATTTTGGAGGTTTGCCTGTATCCTCAGGGTCACCTGAGAAGTTCAAACAGGGAAGGGACCCAGGGCAGAAAACATCCTGCAGCCAAGAAGGCTCCACACACATTTGCACTTCTCAGGTGACCCTGAAGACACAGGTAAACCTCCAAATGGCTTCAACAACTCTCTGAAGCAGGGGTGTCAAACTGCTGGCCCATGGGCCGGCTGCACCATGCGGAGGCTGCACCCACCCCAGCTCCGGCAACGCAAAAAAAGTCGCAATACGTCACGACACGTCACATGACGTGGCAAGTTTGACACCCGTGTTCTAAAGGAATGCAAATGACCAGCTGTCTGCAAGGAGTATAAATCCTTCCATTCCCCACCATCCAGTCAGAGCTGAAGAAGCTTCTTGGATGAGAAGCGAAAGGTCTTCAAAAGAAACACAAGAAGGTCCAGCTGCCTCCTGAAAAAGCTCCTTTGGGATCTTCTCTTGCACTTCTCTTTCTTTCTTTTTAACTTTACTAAGTTTTGTTTGTGTTTGTTCTTTAACTCACAATAATTTTTTTTTTAAAAAGGGAGCTATTTCATTGGTGTAATCATAGTTTTATGGATCTTCTACTTTTTACTTCCCGAAAACCCTTTTCTCCCTCTATTCTATTCTGAATCCTCTAAATTCTTTACATCTCTAAATTCTCTAAAGCACTAAAATCTTCAAAGCTCTACCTGGACTGTTCTCTTTCCCAGGAAACCTCTTAGCGTGAAGAATTTCCTTATTAAGAAGTGGTGTAGACATGTTCCGCTATATTTTTACTTATGATTTTCCTTTGTAGCTAAAGGTAAAGGAATCTCTGCAGTTTTTACTCCGTTGCCAACTCTACGGGGTGGTGGCATCTCCGTTTCAAGGCCACTGAGCCAGCGCTGTCCGAAGGCATTTCCACGGTCATGCGGCCAGCATAATGTCACGGAGCACTCTTACCTTCCCACCAAAATGGTACCTATTGATCTACTTGCATTTGCAAGTTTTCAAACGGCTAGCTTGGCAGGAGCGGGGACAAGTAATGGGAGCTCACTCCCTCGCGTGGCAGTTGGGTCTCGAACCTGGGCTGTCCGTTTTCCCGCCGACAAGGCCAACGTCTTAACCGCGAGCCACCGCACCGCCCTGTCTTTGTATAGGAAAGTTCAATAAACTATCTCGCACGCTAGAAAAGAGCTGGCACTTTATTAACATTTGGTAACTAATAAATACAGGACAGCCAATAAATTATTAAAATAAGAATCAAAAGAACTCCGGGATTGGACTGAGGCTCATTCACACACAGCACGCAAAATGATCATTGAATACCGTTGCGGCCGATCAAACCTGCCAACAGAAAAATCGGAATAAAAAGATTCTGCAGCTAAGTTGCCAAAATAAAGGAGAGGCTCAGCAAACTCCTGCCTCCTTCAAAACTCTTATCTCTGTAAAGCCTTTTAAGAAGCCAGCAGGAAAGAAAGAAAGAAAGAAAAAGAAGAGGTATGATAGGGGAAAAAAAAAGGAAATCAGCAAACATCAAGAAGACTGGATAATATATCACAGGGTTGCATAGGACTCTCCAGATTGGCTCCAGACCCATTATTATTTTTTATTGAGGCAGAATGGGAAAATCATTAAATACCTATAGAGTTAAAAATGCCTTTGTGTTAAGCTCAACTCCCTGGAAAGTCATGGACACATCCATGCAATTTCCTTGGCAGCCATATATTTTATTTATTTATCTAACAATGCTCATAACCCACTCCATTTCCAGGGAACTCTGGGCAGTAGAGGATAACAATATACCATAATACACACGCCTTGCCATTGATTTCTACCTGCATCTTTTTCGCTTCCTAATCTAACTTCCAGCTCTGAGATTCTCTTAGGGCAGGGGTCAGCAACCTGAAACAGTGAAAGAGCCACTCGGAACCGGTTCCCTCACAAAAGGAAAAACTGGGAGCCGCAAAAAATGTGTGCGCATGCGCGTACATGCGCGCATGCGCAGAACAGGGTTTGATTGAAGAGTGGAGCCAAGGCAAGATATGCACCTACCCTGCATATTTGAATTGATTGGTTGAACTTTTTTAGTCCCACTTTTTTTTTTGGACTGCACATGGCAGAGGACTGGGAGCCGCAGGAGACGGCTGAAAGAGCCGCGGGTTGCAGACCTGTGTCTTAGGGTCTCCCATCAAAGGCCCAACTGGCCCAATCCTATTTAGCTTCCAAACTCAGAAAAGGTTGGTCAGATGCTTCCCCCTGTTGAGGCACCAAGTGATAAGCCCAATAAAACAATTTTCAGTGTATATCTTGAAATCCCTGATCGAACAACTTGGGACAGCCAGTGCTGGAATCCCAACAACTTATTCAACATTGGCAAAATGCTGCCAAACATCAGGAATGAGATTTTCTGCCATGTTGAGGTGGAAAACAGAGTAAAAGTGTAACATAGGGGTTCTGCCAGATCAAATGTTTTTTTTTAAAAAAAATAAAATTACAAAAGCAGCCTTGGGCCGATGCACCTTGATGCATGCAGAAAAGGGTGGAAAGTTGTGGCAGGCAGCATGATGCTCCTTGTGTTATGTGCCCCCTCCTGCCATGCCTCCACTATAGCATAATCCCAAAGTAGGTTTAAGGCAGTCAAACAGCTCCCCTGATCTTGATACAAACTAGGAAATGTAAGGGATTACGGCATGCCAGAAATGGGCCGCATAAACAAGTGAAGCCCCATCCAAGGGATGGAGGCAGCTCGTGAAACTACGCTCCCCCCCCAGGTCCATGGAAAAACCTCTCTCCACGGAACTGGTGCTCAAAAGGTTGGGGGCCGCTGGATTACAGGGACATTAAAAGAAAAAGAAAAAATACACAAAGCACAACTTGCTGGCTACACACACCACACAAACCTATAAATTAGAGTTTATGGATCACAAGGGTGGAATCTAGGCTAAAAGGAAGGAAACTACATTATGGCTTACTGTGATGGGTTAAGGCAGCCTTTATATATAGTATCAATTATATCTTAGTGCCGAAGAAAAATTGAAAACAGATCCCTAAAGGTACGAAGAGGCCAAAAGTAATTTGTTTTACACCTCCCCCCCCCCCCGCCTTACAAGGGGCTACAACATGTTATACAGACACAGAGAGTAAAATCTCTTTTGGAATGTTCAAAACTTTTTAGCAAAACATCTCATTTTTGACAATCATTATTAAATAGGATTGCACAATACATTATCCGCTGTGAGCGTTGCATTACTTAGTAAGCTTTTAACCGTTAACACAAAATATCTTGCAGACAGCACTTCTCTGCAGTGCCTAGATAATAAAAAAAAAATCCAGCAATTTACTGCTTTGGGGTTCATTTTGGTGTCATGGGTATTTGTTACAAGCCACAGTGTTACCAAAAATGACACGCGCACGATGACATCATCCTAGCAGTGACGTCAGTATGCAATTCACGTCAGTTGAGTCACGAGGTGAGTTGTTTGTGCTGATGATATTACGGCGCAAACATCACTGCCCCCTTTTCAAGGGGGCACAAGGAACAATTCTAATGGCCCTCAAATACCACCAACATTAAGACATTTGGGGGCTCTGAAGGCAATGTAAGATGGTTACATTTATCAGTTACGGCAACACTGCAGCTATGAAAACCTCACAACCTCACCTAAAACCACATTATGAAGCTCACACCTCACTTAACCATCAGAATTCAAAGTTGTTGGACTGCAGAAGTCAAGCAATGGTACATACGTGTAAGGGTATAAATGGTGCATTTCCACAATAGCTGTTTCACATTCTTTAGGGCAAACACGTTTGTACACATTCGCAGAGTTGAGTCCAGAACAAGCATTTCCCTTCCCTTATATTTTGGCACAGATTTCAGTACAGGCTGTCCTTGACTTATGCCCATAACTGAGCCCCACATTTCTTTGGCTAAGTGAGAAATTTGTGAAGTGTTAAGATCAGGGGACTGGAGGCTAAAACATTCAAAGAACGGTTGCTGGAATTTGATATGTCTAGTTTAATGAAGAGAAGGGTGAGGGGTGACATGACAGCAGTGTCCCAATATCTCAGGGGCTGCCCCAAAGAAGAGGGAGTCAAGCTATTCTCCAAAGCGCCTGAAGGCAGGACAAGGAACGGATGGAAACTAACCAAGGAGAGAAGCAACCTAGAACTAAGGAGAAACTTCCTGACAGTTAGAACAATTAACCAGTGGAACAACCTGCCTCCAGAAGCGGTGAATGCTCCAACACTGGAAGTTTTTAAGAAGAGACTGAACAGCCATTTGTCTGAAATGGTACAGGGTTTCCTGCCTGAGCAGGGGGTTGGACTAGATCAGGGGTCTTCAAACTTGGCCCTTTTATGACTTGTGGACTTCAACTCCCAGAATTCCTCAGTCAGGCACACTGGCTGAGGAATTCTGGGAGCTGAAGTCCACAAGTCATAAAAGGGCCAAGTTTGAGGACCCCTGGACTAGATGACCTCCAAAGTACCTTCCAACTTTACTACTACTACTACTACTACTACTACTACTACTACTACTACTACGATGATGTGAAATTTGCCCCATTTTACGCTCTTTCTGGCCAAAGTTGTTAAGTGAATCACTGCAGTTGTTAAGTCAGTAACATGGTTGTTAAATGAATCTGGCTTCCCCATTGACTTTGCTTGTCAGAAGGTTGCAAAAGGGGATCACGTGACCCCAGGATACTGCAACCGTCATAAATGTGAGTCAGTTGCTAAGCGTCCGAATTTTGATCATGTGACCCTGGGCATGCTGCAAAGTTCATAAGTGTGAAAAACGGTCATAAGTCACTTTTTACAGTGCCATGGTAACTTCAAACAGTCACTAAATCAACTGTTGTAAGTCAAGGACTACCTGTAATAACAAATGTTGACAATGGGACCCTAACCTAAGCCACTAGATCAGGGGTCCCCAAACGTGGCCACTTTAAGACTTGTGGACTTCAACTCCCAGAATTCCCCAGCCAGCATGCGCTGGCTGGGGAATTCTGGGAGTTGAAGTCCACAAGTCTTAAAGTGGCCACGTTTGGGGACCCCCTGCACTCGATGTAAAAGTTGAGCGCAACTAGATTTTAGTGGCCCACGTCTCCTTGACTTCTGCATCACATCTTCCCACCCTACCTTGTATGTATTTGTTGTAGACTTATTTTCATCAGCATGCACTGTTTCTGACTGTGCCAGTTTTCAGCAAATAAGTGTGTTAGGAATTGGGGAAACTACAGTTCAGATTGGAAGAAGGAGGGTGGAGTTGTTGAGGGACAATATCTGAATTCTGCTTGAGTCCAGAAAAAGTTAGATTCTGAAAAGAAAACAAACCTGCAAGTTTCTGACTCTTCACACTATGGGCAGAGTCTGAAAAAAAAATCTAGAAAGAGTGACTTTGGTAACCATGGCTATGTTAAGATTTCTCACAAATGATGAGGATATTTCTGCATCGTGCCCTTTTCCATAGTTGGCAAACAGAGAATCAATTAGGTGGGCCAGCAACATAGATAATCAGATATGATATACAACATGAAACAATAGCAAGAATGTAGAGGCGCCACTGGAAGCTCGGCTTGGACAAAATTTACTTATGCGGTGGCTAAAAGTCAAAACCAACTTAACAGCGCACAACTAATCAAGCCATCAGTCAACAACTTCTTCAGGTTGTGTGATTTTTTTTTTACATCGCAACATTTACCTTTGTTATGGATGCATTAAAAAGGTAAAGGTAAAGGTTCCCCCGCACATGCATGCTAGTCGTTTCCGACTCTAGGGGCTGGTGCTCATCTCCGTTTCAAAGCCGAAGAGCCAGTGCTTGTCCGAGGTCGTCTCCGTGGTCATGTGGCCAGCATGAGTAGACACCAAAGGTGCACGGAACGCTGTTACCTTCCCACCGTAGTGGTCCTTATTTTTCTAGCCTTTTAATATGCTTTTGAACTGCTAGGTTGGCAGAAGCTGGGACGAGTAACAGGCGCTCACTCTGTTACGCGGCACTCGGGATTCGACCTGCCAAACTGCCGACCTTCTGATCGACAAGTTCAGCGTCCTAACCCACTGAGCCACTGAGTCCCTTATGGATGCATTACTGGAACACAGAGCTACAGTGTCCTTAATGCATGCAATGTACACACTTTTCAGATTAATAGTATAGCTTAATTCACATTTGCAGAAGACAATCGTGTTGAAGCAACCAACTATTTCTTTGTGGCTCCTTGGAGAAGCCTTTTGTCACTCAGTACCTGATTTCCTGGCAAATAGAGTGGGACTACCTTGCTCACTTGCAAAAGATGAAGGGAAAAAAAATAACACAGTGCGTGTCATGTTTGTTGTGGTTACACATCCCTGCAGAGGGCAATTATACAGTGATGAACTAAGAATATTGCTACGTTTAGCAGGAGCACGTCTCTATTTGCAGGTTAATTACCCTCCACCTTTTTATGGCAAAAGAGATAATGTCCTGTTGAATTGCTTTGAGATTAAGACAGTAATGTAGCTTTCTCCAGCATCATAGGGTATTCCCCCTGTTTTATAGAACATGCCACGCTGCGGGAGTCTATATTAAGATTTTAGGAGCCAAAGATGAGGAAATGCTGCAACATTTTATATGCAAGGCAATCGTCTTGAGTTTGGGATTTCCACCAAAGCATCTGCATTGATTTAGGACTCCCTGCCAATGTGCCTGGGCAAGACAAGTAGAATCTAGTAGAATTTTACTACTTTTTAGTTCCTCAAAGTGATTAATTTAAAACTGAGCATGTGCAAATATTTAAGGAAGGAAAGCGCCTGTGTTGTACCAATCTAGTGCATTTTCTCGGCAACGGTTAGACGTCCCTGCAAGAATGATTGAACTTCCCAAATTCCCTCCAAAAATGCCAAGATTGCAACTTCCCAAATTCCCAATCAGAATGGTCAACCATCCCATCATTTCATACATTTGGAAGGCATCAAATCAGTGTTTCTCATTTTGCCAACCTGTGGATTTCAAATCCCAGAATTCCCCAGCCAGTCACAAAAACCCACACTTAGAATGCCGCATCCAGTACTGGTGAGCGCAAGGCAAAAAAGATGTTGAGACTTTGGAAAGAGTGTAGAGAAGAGCAACAAAGATGATTAGGGGTCTGGAGGCTAAAACATATGAAGAACGGTTGCTGGGATTGGGTAGGTCTCGTGAAAAGGACTAGGGAAGACACGATAGTAGGGTTCCAATATTTGAGGGGCTCCTACAAAGGCATGGGGATGTTTCAAATCCAGTTTTCAAATCCATCTATTTTTCAAAAGACAATATGAGAGACAATGGTTGGAAACTAACGAAGGAGAGAAGCAACCTAGAACTAAGGAGAAATTTCCTAATGGTGAGAGTAATTAACCAACGGAATAGCTTGCCTTCAGAAGTTGTGGGTGCTCCATCACTGAAGGCTTTTGAAAAGAGACTGGACAACCATCTTTCTGAAATGATATAGGGGTCTGCTCCAGGGAGTTGGACTAGAAGACCTCCAAGATCCCTTCCAGCTCTATTCTATTCTAATACTTCTGAGGTCCCTTCCAACTTTATTATTCTATGTTCCAAGGCTGAATTTCCCAGAATTCCCTCTGCTGGCTGGGAAATTATGGGAGTTGAAGTTCACCCATTTTAAAGTTGCCAAGGTTGAGAAATAAAAACAATTAAAAAAACCCTAAAATTATTGGAAAGATGCTCTAGGGCAGACCATAAGACCACCTATCCTTCACAGCAGGATAGGTGTAATCTTAACCACGTTAAGATGTTTGGACTTCATGCTGGCTGAGGAATTCTGAGAATTGAAATCCACACACATTAAAGTGGCTGAGGTTGAGAATAGCAATAGCCAGGGCTTTTTCTTGTCATAGAACGCTCAGAACGGAGTTCCGGCACCTTTTTTGGATGGAACCTTGTAGGGTAGGCAAGGTAGGTTGTATGACATGTATGAGTTCCGACACCTTTTCTTTTTTTTACAAAAAAAGCAATGGCAATAGCGCTTAGACTTATATACCGGTTCACAATGCTTTAAAGCCCTCTCTAAGCGATTTACAGAGTCAGCATGTTGCCCCCAGGTCATTTTACTGACCTCGAAAAGATGGAAGATTGTGTCAGCCTTGAGCTGGTCAGGAATGAACTTCTGGGTGTGGGCAGAGTTTGCCTGCAATACTGTGTCCTAACCACTCTGCCACCAGATATAGAATAGGTGATGATGGATGGATGGATGGATGGATGGATGGATGGATGAATGGATGGATGGATGGATAGATAGATAGATAGATAGATGAAAGAGAGAGAGAGAGAGAAATAGAGACAGAGACAGACAGAGACAGAGATACAGAGAGATAGAGATGAGGGGGGATAGAGCAATACCAATAGCACTTAGACTTATATACCGCTTCATAGTGCTTTACATGCCTCTATGAGAAGTTTATGGAGTCAGCCTTTTGCCCCCAACAATCTGGGTCCTTATTTTACCAATCTTGGAAGGATGGAAGGCTGAGTCAACCTTGAGCCTGTGAGAATAGAACTGCTGGCAGTCGGCAGAATTAGCCTGCAGTACTGCATTCTAACCACTGCGCCACTACGGCTCTTTGAGAAACACTGCCCTAGAGATACAGTTGAATTCCAAATCTTTTAATTTAGGCCTTCATTCAGGGAAGTATCAGATGTGAATTTGCATCAAAGCACAAGCAAACAAACAAATTTCTTTACAGCTCTGAAAATATTCGATAGGAACATTTATCAAAATATTAGCTGGCTATGTGACTAGTTAGGCAATGTTTCCTATTCAGCTTCCATCTTTGCAAATATGACAGTCGATTTACACTAATGCTTAGTCCATTGTATATTTTGGATTAGGTTAGGCAATAAAGGGAAAAAAAGCAAACACGGAATCCATAAATTCAGCCCTACTCTTCAACAGTTAAGCCTCTGATACCCAAATGCATGTTCCAATAACACGTAGATTCCATTGTTCACGTTCAATTGCAGTAATTGTAAGTTCCCAGCCAAGTTTTTGTTTCTATTTATTTAAGTATTTAAAGAACTTATATTGCCGCCCATCTCCCATAGTGGCTCATAAAAAAAAGAATTAAAAACAAAACACCCCTTCACACCCGGTGCCACAACAACCGGCTATCAAGTTCCCTGCTCAACCCCATCAGAACCCCAGTTTTAATTGAATAAAAGTAGAAGTTGATCATCTAATTCTGAATTTCAGACTTAGTTTCAGATTTAGATTTCCAACAATAATACAGCCTTTAAATTCAACTCCGTTCCAGCTGAAGCCTGTTTTTGCCATTTCTGAATGTGTTTCCTTCTACATTCCTCTACTTCAGTCCCCGTCTTTTCTTATTTACCTTTTTTAGAATAGAATAGAATAGAATATAGAATATAGAATATAGAATATAGAATAGAATAGAATATAGAATATAGAATATAGAATAGAATAGAATAGAATATAGAATAGAATAGAATAGAATAGAATATAGAATATAGAATAGAATAGAATATAGAATAGAATAGAATATAGAATAGAATAGAATATAGAATAGAATATAGAATAGAATAGAATAGAATAGAATAGAATAGAATAGAATATAGAATATAGAATAGAATAGAATAGAATAGAATATAGAATATAGAATAGAATAGAATATAGAATAGAATAGAATATAGAATAGAATATAGAATAGAATATAGAATACAATAGAATATAGAGTAGAATAGAGTAGAATAGAGTAGAGTAGAATAGAATAGAATAGAGAATAGAGAATAGAGAATAGAGAATAGAGAATAGAGAATAGAATAGAATAGAATAGAATAGAATAGAATAGAATAGAATAGAAAATAGAGAATAGAGAATAGAGAATAGAGAATAGAGAATAGAATAGAATAGAATAGAATAGAATAGAATAGGAGCTGGAAGGGACCTTGGAGGTCTTCTAGTCCAGTCCTCTGCTCAAGCGGAGAACCTATAGCATCTCAGACAGGTAAATGTCTAGTCTCTTCTTAAAAATCTCCAGTGATGGAGCGCCCACGATTTCTAGGGGTTCAGCTGTTCCACTGGTTGAACACCCTTCCTTCTTTTTACTCTTTCTTCCTTGCCACTATTTCCAACCTGCATTTTGCTCCCAAGAGCTTCCCAAAGAACTGATGTCTTGAAAATCCATACGGTGGATCTGAGCGCAAGTAGTCTTCCACTTATAACCATTCATTGTGACTGTTTGAAGTTACAACAACACTGAAAAAGTGACTTACCATCGTTTGTCACAGTTACAACCTTTGCAGCATCCCCGCGGTCGTGGGACCAAAATCCGGACGCTTGGCAACAACTTCATATTTATGACCATCGCGGTGTCCCAAAGTCATGTGATCGCCTTTGGTGACCTTTCGACAAGCGAATGGGGAATGGGGAAGCCAGATTGACTTACCAGCCCTGTCACCAAGTTAACAACTGCAGTGATTCGCTTAACAACTGCGGCAAGAAAGGTTGTGAAATGGGGCAAAAAGAGCTTAACTATTTTGCTTAGCAAGATAGCAGTTCTGAGCTCAATTGTGGTTATAAGTCGTGGGTTACCTGTAACATTTTAACCGCGCTTAGTCGAGGACTCAATTATTAGTAGCTCTTTTTTTAAAAAAAAATGTTAACACTTCTAGAAAAGTCTTGCAGAACATCCACAAGAGGTCAAGCTCATATCTCAAATCTTATCGCTTCACGATTTCTGCTATCATCCGTTCCCCTAAATTCCGTTAGCTGAAACAACTTTATATTATCTTGTTTCTCCAAGGCAATCTGATGCCTTCGACGTATCTCTTGAACCTCTCTCCTATAGGCCCAATTAGCAGAACTAATGGTCAGGTTGGTGTATTATAAGACAATGGAGCCCGGTACAATAAGAAGATCTTTGTTTTTCTACCTCATATTTCTTGATTCAGTTTATCCACCCGCCTTCCAGAGATGCGTACAAAACTAGCATTCTTCTATGGTTTCAAGAGAGTCCTACTGAGTGGCCAAAAAGCCATAACCACCTAACAGACTAACAGAATAACATTGTTGGGAGGGACTTTGGAGGTCTTCTATTCCAACCCCCTGCTCAGGCAGGAAAGCCTATACGGGTTCAGACAAACGGTTATCCAATCTCTTCTTTAAAAATCTCCAGTGGTGGAGCACCCACAACCTCTGGAGAATCGAATCCAAGACTTTTCCCAGTAGGTTTTGCAAACATTTCCTCCTGGCCTTTGAATGTGTCTCTTGCTACTTTTCCCATTCCAAAATCAACTTCCTTGGACTTTCTACTTGCCTTTGTTCAAAATCAACTTCCTTGGACTTTCTACTTGCCTTTGTTCAAACTGAGGAGTCTTCTGCATACTTCTTAGCTTCGTTATCTGCTTGCTTGGTATTTCCTTCATCTACTTACTCCCATATTTCCTGTAGTCATTTGCCCTCTGCCCTATTCACACGGCACTTTTGACACTCTTGTCATCTCAAACCAGATTCCAATCTCCACTGTCTCTTCTTCACTCTGACAATCATGATACCTGATAAATCTACTTATGAGCCAGGAACACTGCCTTAGACCATAATGAGGAATTCTGTTGGACACGGTGGTGGACCATGTTATGTATTTAGTGATTTGTACTATGCCTTTATTATTTTTTGCAAAGAACTCAAAGTGGCAAACGTATCCAACACAACTCCCTCCTATTTTGCCCAGCGCAACAACCTTGTGAGATGCGTTGGGCTGAGAAAAACTGGTCCAAGGTAATCCAGTGAGCTTTCGTGGCTAAGGCGGGACTAGAATCGCCATCTCCTACTGATTGGCCCAAAGTCACCCAATTGGCTTTCAGGGCTAAGGAGAAACTAGAACTCACAGTCTCCTACTTTCTTGCCTGGTGCCTTAACGAATAGACCAAACTGGCTCTCCTTACTTCTTTCTCTCTACTCTACTTCCTGTTTGATTGGCATTGATTTTTTTTTACTTTTTCTAAAGGAAGAACATACACAAAACTGGCTTCAGATTTGAAGAGCTATTGGGATGGGATCTTTGGTGTGCCCATCAAAATACAGGGTTCCCTAATGTCATTCTTCCTCCTATTTCTTCCCACGAAAAATGAAATCTTTGCTTAAGAGACCGTGTTGTTTGTGAAGCCCTCCTTCAAGGCTGGCTGCACAGAGTTGTGTGCTGTAAGATGGGTGGCTATAAGTTGTGGCAGCTCCATCACTGGAGATTTTCCAGAAAAGAAACTGGACAGACATTTGTTTGGGATGGAATAAGGTCTCCTGCCTTGAGCAGGGGGTTGGACTAGAAGACCTCTAAGGTCCCTTCCACCTCTGTTGTTCCTTTTTTTATTTTAAAAGGGTTTTATTGGTTTTTTATAAGGATGGGGAGGAAAAAGTGGGGGGGGGAGTGGAGATTGGGCTTAGAATACAGGGAAGGTTAGGATTTCCCCTGATAACATTCAATGTTTGGCAAACAGCATATTGTCTGGGTACATAAATGAGAATATTAGAGTTAATGATTGGTAGCAATAATAAATATAGTAAATTATAATAAAAAATATTAAGTTTTCAATCCATAATATTTTTCTTACTAGAATACATTCAAAAATACATATCACCTTCCTTTCTCTCTAATTCAGTTATCTAGCCATTGATAAAATTTAGCCCAAGTTCTATAGTAAACTGAATCTTCTTTCTCATTAATCTCTAACGTTAATCTATCCATTTCTGCACATTCTAGTGTTTTTCTTTATTAATACTTCTTCAGTCAGTAAATTTTCATTTTTCCAGTATTGGACATAAATAATTCTCGCTGCTGTTAATACATGTAATATTAAATAACCGCTCTCCTTGTCATAGTTAGGACCTATCATTCCTAGCAAGAACAATTCTGGTTTAAATTCTATTATTCCTGTTTATATCAGGAATGTTGGAAACATTGCTGATAGTAACCCACATTTCCAGTTCAACATTTTCACAAAAAGCCACATTATTTTGGATATTTTGCCAAAGATATTTTGCCAAAGGCGAGCCCCACAATTACCTACTTCCACAAATAAATGGAAAAATAAGATTCTGGCCCACAGTGAGAATGAGAGTGAAAAACCCAACCTTCTCAAGATGAGGAAAACTTTTACAAAAAAGGAATGTCGGCGAAGCGGTAGATTCTGAGCAGGCAGAAGTGAACCAGGTTAGACAGCTTATTAGGAACGATTAAGATAAAAAAAAATTCTCTCTATTTTGCCTGACACAAAAAGCAGTAAGGGAAGACAGATGTAGGCAAAAAAATTAAAGGAGTACTGTAATCAGCCCCTGTGAAAGTAACTTTTTGCCTGTGGGATGAAATCTATAAATACTAATTAATCTATAGTCCTCGATTTACGATGACAGTTGGGACCAGAATTTCCATTGCTAAGCAAGGTGGAGGTTAAGAGAGCCATGCCTTATCTTTGCGTCCTTTTTCACCCTGGTGGTTAAGCAAATCACTGTGTTGTTAAATGACAGTTGACGCTGCAACACTCATCAATAAATGATGGTTGGCAAAGTATCCAAATTTTGATCATGTGATCCTGGGAATGCTGCAACTGTTGTAAGTGTGAGGACCGGTCGTAAATCACTTTTTTTTCAGGGCCGTTGGAACAATCGCTGAACAAATGGTTGTTGAGTTAAGGACCAGCTGTAGTCCTTCTCTGCCCAAAATGGGGAAAAGGCTTTAAACAGATACTAATACAGGAAAAGAGCTTGTTTATCAACTCATCCTTTATGCTCTCGTTCTCTTTCAGATCCTGTTCATAGTGGCTAATAGTTTTAAATGTACAGGAGATCTGATTTACAGTTTTTGTCAAGTTGAGGAACTCCCAGTGTGTGCAATTCAGCTCCCAGGATCCTGTCAGAGGTACCCGTAGGATGTGTCTTAAAATGCTGTTACAAGCTCCGCCCCTTTTGTGTGCAGGTATGACCTCAGAAAAATCTCCGCCTCTTTTGTGTGCAGGTATGACCTCAGGAAAAACTCTGCCCCTTTTGTGTGCAGGTATGACATCATACAGACCTAGGAAAGGAGCTTGCATTGCAATGGTGTTTTTGTAATTTTGATGAAAACAATGAATCCTGCAGACACCTCCGATCCTGGGAGTTAAAACTGGGCAGGTTTCTCTTTTATCAGATTTAAGAATTGGCCACTGATTGCCTCCTCCTTGAATGTGTGGATTGTGTATGTTTGCTTGCATGGCAAAATCAATACACGGAATTCTTGCTCTTGAAATTCATCATTCAGGTGCTTAAATGCATTTCAGAAATGGAAAAGCAGTAAAGTTTGAAGACATGAAAGTCCAGGTTGGGTGGAGGGGGAGAGATTCGAGGAGGGGGGGGAGGAGTGAGAAACAATGGATTTTTTTTTTTACAAAATCAGCCAAAACACTAATAACAATACCTATTTTTATCGTCTTTTTTGTGAAAAAAGAAACCAGAGAATTTAAAGGCAGAGGAGGAGATGTGGAAAAATGGAAATCAGAGTTGCAAGTTTGAGCAAAATTTGCAGAATCAGCAACAGGAATGTTTATGAAAATTTCTTCAGGGCGATTTCCAGAGCTGATTATTTGCTCTTTTATCCCTTGATGTGTACGCGGTGAAGAAAAACTCTGTGAATGCCGGCACAGAGAGCAATTTGCAAGATCTTTTTCCCCACCACAAAACACCAAAGTAGAGTGCAGAACCCATGCTCCCCGACCCTTACATTGGAAAAAAAATGATGGGTTAGGGTTAGGGTTAGGGTTAGGGCTACATATGAAGAGTAAGGAGACCGAATCAAACAACGCAATGAATTGAGATTCTTCTAGAGGATGGGGGGGGGAGGAGGAAGGGGTTTTAATATAGTCCACATCCACGCAAGTTATTGGCAATTATGACATCAGTTACAGCATCAAAAACAAACTGGATGTTGTTGGTGTCTGTGGCACAGGTGATGTGTGTGTATATCTCCTTGTTGAATGACTTATTCTTGCTCTCGTACTGTGTCTGGATGTAAGTCACCGCATCCACAAAATTGCTGGGTCCTGCAAGGGAGAGAAACAACAGCCAAAAAGAGAGTATGTTTTGAAGCCCCCCCCACATTTCCCAGGAAGTGGCTGTCAATGTTGGCTCCCCTTGGTGGGGTGGGGGGTACCAACCAGTCAAGGAGAGGAATGATGAGGAAGGAGAAGGGTTTGAGTTTCCTTAAAATCCCTGAAAACATGACGTTTCAGGGTCCTCTAATCATGCAGAGGTCCTCAACCTTGGCAACTTTAAGACTTGTAGACTTCAACTCCCAGAATTCCTCAGCCAGCTGGCTGAGGAATTCTGGGAGTTGAAGTCCACAAGTCTTAAAGTTGCCAAAGTTGAGGACCCCTGCTCTAATGGACTGACGCAATTCCTTTAGTCCAATGTGATGGTGATGATAGCAAAATGCTTAATAAATTTTCCTGTTCTGCAACCAAAGCATGGACTTTAGGCTAGAATGAAGGAAAAAAAACTTCTACTTAGCTAATGCTTGTTTTCTGAGAACGGTATCAGCTAGCAATGGCATCCATATTATGCCCATATTGGATTTAGGGCAAGTTCCTGTTGGTAATCTAAGCCTCTTCAAATCCACCTCTGAGTCTGTTATCCGAATATGATTTAATCAGCTATGGGGCCATATTTAGATAGTCTTGATTTTTTCCTAGCCCTTTCAAATACAATTTAGATACAACATCTGGTCTATTTGTGGATCATAGTTTGGGAATTTTTGCCTTAACAAAGGGCAAAAGTGGCAAATCGCAAAATACTCTTTGTCAGACCTGCCACTACTTAAATCTCTAAATTGAAATGATCCTTGGCTCCATTGGTTGAGAAAGGTGTAGTTTTATTAGAGATCAAGTGTATTGCGGTAGTGCAAAGCCAGAACTGAAAATTGGACACCAAAATCCCCAAGTTCTACTTTTCCCTCCCTTAATTGTCTCTCATTGCCCATCCCAGCATCACCAATCAGGTGTCAGGCAAGATGCTTTCATAACCGGCAATCCAAGCATACTTTGGTATGCAGCTGGCTCCTTCTTCCAGCTGGGTGACCTTGAGGCAGAGTCTTGAGGAGATTCAGAATTTACTTTCATTTCCCCAAGCATTCCCCCCTTCATTTCCCCTCCTCACAGTTCACGGCAGTCTGTCACCGCATAGCAGTGAAGCACAAGCAATCATAAGGTGGTGGCTGACACTCTTCCTGCATATATTTCTTCTTTAAAAAAATAATAATAATGAAAGGAGGTGCTTTATTTACCTGTGTAATCTGGAAAGCAGATAATTAATGGGGATTTCTTAATCTTCTCTTCGAAGATGTCCTTCTTATTGAGGAACAGGATGATGGAAGTATCTGTGAACCATTTATTGTTACAGATACTATCAAACAGCTTCAGCGATTCATGCATGCGATTCTGTAACACAAAAGAGATAACGTGTCAGGCCAGGGTGGTTGCAAAGCCAACTTCAACACGTAGGGAAGCATCTAAAATTAAGAAAGAAAGAAAAAACTCAAAAGGAAGCAGACCACAATGGGTGCAATACAGCCCATATTTACATACACACAAAAAATATGTGTACATATATGACAACTGGGTTTGCACAACACACTTAAAGACCATGTAGAGAAGATGCTCAGTTTGATCAATTTTAACCCTGGTCTGTTTCTTTTATGGCTTCGCATGTTGAATTCACCAAATCTGTTTGACCTGGGTAGACTTTAATTCATTGTGTGAACCCAGGAAGTGGCTCTACTGAATCACAGTTAAGTGTGTTGCAGGAACACAGCCAAAGAGACCCAGTTGCTATAGATGTGAGCTTCAGTTAGCAGCACCGAAGCATGTGGCTTTCTTTTCTTTTAACGGAGCTAAATATTTTGAATAGTAACTTCTGAAAAAAAAACAACAGGATTCCATCTCAGATAAATCACCATGCACATGCATCTGGATGGCTGAGAGGGGGAACTGTTTCTGCCCTTACAGGCTGCAAATTGAAGCTGAAGTGCAAATCATGCAGTTTTGTTAAAACAGATCAGTGAAATGTTGACCGTATCATCAATGATTGCGTGGGACAGTATTCGACTGTAGACATTAACCAAGGATGGTTGCATGACACCCTTGAATTAATCCAGAGTTGAAAGCAGGCTAAGAGGAGAAGGCTCTTCAGGACAATAGTCTTGCCGTGAGATTTGGCCTTTTGTTATTTCATTTAACATTTGTTAGTTAGTTGGTTTAATCTTGACCTCCTTAAGCTGATACTTTTTTGGAAGGGGGTCTGCTCAAAATCGCATCCCAAAAGGAAGGACGAAAGAAAAAAAAAAGAAGCGAAAGGGAAGGACAAGGGACTAGGAAGACAGTCCCTAAGAATAAGGCTAATATTTATCGATTAATTAAGTTTATAGTTCATGCCTCAAGCGGAAAGATTGGATTAGATTGTAATTTGGTGGTTTCCAATAATGCCACGAGTTCAAATGCAAGAAGGAGAGGAATGTGGTTTTAGTTTGAGTGCATGCATGAAATAACAATACGTGGATATGTGAACAAAGTGATCACACGATTATTAACAAAAAGAGAATCAATGCATCAGTGAAGTAGCAACAAGGTACATGGCATAGGGTGGTAGGTCTGGTTCACAGCAAAATCAGCCTGGGGGTGTCCTGTCCTTCAGCTGCTTTCAACTCTATGGTTTTTCTCAGTGCAAGAGAAGCTTCATACCTGCCAAACTGGGAGTGTCTCTCAAAACCTCATTATTTTTGCCTTTGTTCTGTTAGATAAGATCAGTCGGCCCCCAAGGAAAGTGATGGTGAAGAAGCCTGCTGGAGTTGGAAGCGAGAGGCTGAAGGTGGAAATGGAATAGCAGAAAGGAGCAGCCATAACGGAGGTTGAAGCCAACCCAGAGAGTCATAGGGGTTATCGAGAAGCAAAGCAGATATTAGACCAGAGAGGTGGGTTGTTTTTTTTTTGTCTTGGGTCTTGGTCAAATGCTGTAGTTCCTGCTGAATGCGGCTGGTACAAATTGTAATTGTAATTAACCGGACAAAGAGGACAGACAGAACAAGAGAGAACTTTTTTCAGGTGACGGGAAGAGCTGCTGAAGGTTTCCCGAGGTAGCACCCTCCGCAAAATAAATATAAATAAATAAATAAAAAACCCAACCAGGGCTTTTCAACGCAGCCATCAAAGCACTGATTTTCAAATCAAGTTCCAACAAAGGTGAGGTAACCTTGGAAGCCCACTAGAGGCTCATCAAAATGCGAAGGACTTAAAGTGGTGGTGAAAATGGGGGCATTTTTCCCAACTCAAGAAAGCAAGGGAAACTCATTGTCTGCTTCAAAGAGTCAATGGTGAAAATCCAGAAGACTAGGTTAATGTGAATTAATTAACATTAGCTGGCTGGCTGAGGAATTCTGGGAGTTGAAGTCCACAAGTCCTAGAGTTGCCAAGTTTGAAGAACCTTGAGTTAAACATTGGAATGATAAATAGATTCTGGAAGTACTATAGAATGGGTTTTTTTTTAAAAAAAAAAGATTGTATAAAACTTTTCATCTCTTCCACTGAGTTTTTTTTATAGCCACAGGTAAAGTGGAGTAGAGGGAAATTAATGAGCTCTGGGTCTAAAACCACAACTCAAGATCCTTTTGAAAGCTCCTGGATGACCATTTAGATAATTTTAATTTAGGTTGATGCGTCATTCTTAGTCCGTCCCATGCCTGGGCAAATTGAACCCCCATTAATTAGTAAACACCAATTCTTTCAGAGCTTGACTCCAACTCAGATTTAACTCCTGGGGAACATTCTCATAGGACAAAAATAGCTTAAACCTTGTTTGCTTTTGACTAGCCCAACTTGGCATTTTCAGATGGGCAGAGCACAGGAAGAGAACTCATGTTTATCACGACGCAAACCACACAATCTATGTCATTGGCACATTGATATCATCACCGATTTGATATCCTGAATGAATTCTACAAGGCGTCCATGACTAAACTCACAGCATCACACTCTACAATGTATGGTTTTATAGACACACCAAATTGTAAGAAAATAACATCTGTAAATACATTTGGGAGATGTTATGCTAGAGCAGTGTTTTCCAGTCTCAGAAACTTTAGAATGGGTAGATGCAAGGAACCAAGAATGACACGAGGAGTTGCACAGAGTAGTTTCTTTATTGTTGCTCACCTCTAGACAGGAATCTTCCCAGATTGAAGCACAACTCTACGTATCTATTAAATACACCCTGTGAAGAGTTAGGGAATGGTCCAGCCTGTCTTTCTTCCTGTACACCAAAAGGACTTCTGGCTAACTTGCCTTTTAGCTCCTTGGGAAATACCCCATTCCTCCTACGACTTTTTAATCACATTCCACCAGAACAACCCAACTCTAAATGAGTTTGGTTCCCACTTCTTTTTAAGGAAACAAAACCTGTTTGTCCCATACAAGCGGTTGCTATGTCTGTTTGTCTCTCTGTTGGCCAGTCTACCACTCTGTCTGTCAATCTAGCTGTCTCTCTTCAGCCAGTTGATTCAATGCACAGCTAACGTTTTAGGAGTCAGTTGCTTTTTCTAGGGAGAAAAAAAAGGCAGAGAGGAATCTCTTACACCAAGATTTCACTTTCTCATGGATGAACGATTTGATTCAATGTTTTGCAGGAACTGAACGTGGATTAAGGTTATTCCATTGTCTTTGGATATATATATTTTAAAATAAATGGTCAGTTTGGGATGTGGGGCATTAGAACACTCCAGTGGTGGGATTCAGCCGGTTTGCATCACTTCGGCAGAACCGGTAGCTAATTTTTTGTTGCCCAGGACCAGAATGGACTTCTGGAAGCGGCATCCACACAGAGAAACGGTTCTTCACGTATTTGAACTCCACCACTGGAACTCTCCAGTTAGATCCACATGGATCATAAGGACTTCCTCTGAGTCAAGCTTGAACCCAGGGACCTTGAAGATCACATTGTGCATCTTGTTTGGACAACAATATGAAAATATTTGCTAAAAGGCCAAGGGACTTACAAAAAAAAGTCCTAGTCTATTCTACAAGCCCTGGGATTCTCTGGTTGCTTTCCATCCAAGGATCAAGAAGAAATCAGGTCCTGATCCCACAAATATATCTGTCACTGAAACAAAAACGATGTGTGCCTCCAACCCCATGCAAGGAGGCTAGTATTTTGAAATCTGAAGGACAAAAGTTTCAGAAGACTTAGCCTTATCACAACACAAGACATGTCCTCAGGTCTTCATATCTTTATCTTCTTACTAAAACTACAAAACTAACAGCGAAATAATTGCAAGCAATTGTTCATTTGCGCATGCGCTCTCCACCCAAAGTACAACAATATTATTTTTTAACTAACAAAGGTAAGCTTAGTCAACCTTTTCAGATCTCATGCAAACCACAGAGTGGTGCCTGCTGTAAAAAATATATACATTAATCCCCTTTTCAGAAGTGAAATGAAGTAGAATCCTATACTTTTTCCGGAGAAGAAATTAAGCAACTCTTCTGTGATTTTTTCCCCCATTCTACCCTTGCATTGACGGAGCCAATTTCCTAACTATTGTGTGGAAGTTGTTTTTCCCAGATTACTGTTTTGCTTCAAAATATTACAGTGTAGAGACAACATGCTAACCAGGCCAGTTAAAAACACTGCAGCTTTTATTTGCACAATATGTTATGCTTGGTTATTTTTCAACTTGGTTAATTTTTTGATGGTTTAGCATATTGAGTTAATCATTCATTCATTCATTTATTCATTCATTCTTTTCTTCATTCAGTTTAGATCTTTGCCACTTTGCCACATCTATAAAGCAGGTTACCTGCCTCTTGATCTAATCCATTTAATTATAAGGTCCAACGAGACTAAATCAATCATGCCCTTAAACCATAGAACAATCTTGATGCACGCAATTTTGTTCTCTCCCAACTTAGAAACAGGCAGGTGAATGTTGAAACCCCTTCAGTTAGAAGCAAAGGGGGTTGTTGACATTTTACACCCACCCACCGCAAGGAACACCCAAAATTCACTTGCTAGATAAGTATTTGTTTTCCACTTGCAATATCAAACCCACAAAGCCTACAGTCACACGGTAGAGATTTATGATATCAGGAAGCACAATTTGAAAGAAGAAGAATCACAAAATCTTCATTTAATAACTTTTCCCCCTCTCTATCCTGTTTGCTATTTGTTTCAGTCTGCTTTTTATCATTTTAAACTTCTAGAATTGTTCCAAAGCTACCTAAATCTCATGACAGGACGATTCAAGATAACATTTTTATGTACGTGAAAGAAGGATCAATGTGCTGAAGGCTTGCAATCTCAATATTTCTGGGAGATACTGTACATCACCTGGAAAATGTTGGACTTGCCAATATGCACTTTGTAAAATAAGCAATGAGTTGGAAGTTTTACTGTACATGCATAGGAATTGTGACTGAGAAAAAAAGGCAACAGATCTATAAGAGCTAAGCAAAGCTTAGGATTTTCAAGCTTCACTCTGTCCCCAACCCAAATTTATTCTTTATGGCTGAAAGGATAAAGAAGTAGGAAAGAAAGAATCAGAAGAGCTAGGTTTACACCAGTTCACAATTTCTTGACACCCCTCTATACAGTTGTTCAGAGAAACAGCATACAGTAATCCATAATCTGAATAACATTAATCTTGCCGTCTGATATGAACCAGTTATTACAAAGATACTGCCATTTCTCTCTGCAAAACCTGGGTATTTCCAGACAAAGACTTGATGGCCCAGCCACCTTGCTGCAAATGTTGCATTTCACAGGGATTAAATAAATATTTTATAAATTGCATAGATAAAATAACAAGAGGTTCAGTTGATGACAATCCTTCATGTGTAACTCTCCCACTTTTCTGTTTAATGCACCATGCCCTCCACGCAGTCCGTTAAGGAAAGAAAAAATGGAATCATTGTTCAACATATTTCCCTTAGTATCACATAGCCTTCTGCTCAGAAACACCCTACAACTTGGGAGAAATGGAAGCTCAAAGTCCTTTTATTTTGGTGAAGAGATTGCCAAATCTGATCTGAAATCTCAGGTCTAGCATGGATTGGCAAAGGATTCCTTTCACGTACATGCCTTCTGTACGATTCCTTACATTCTTATCCCTGCCCCACCCTTGTAAAATCCCAGTCTTGCTGGCTATCTATGGAGATTCTCAGTCATCCATAGACTGAGAAAGGGTCATGGTTGTCCCAAAGCTGCTGTTCCAAAAGGCAACTGGCTTTTCTTTGTTTTCCCTTGAAGATGTTTCACTTCTCATTCAAGAAGCTTCTTCAGTTCTAAGCTTCGTGGATGAGAAATGAAATGTCTTCAAGGGAAAACAAAGAAAGGCCAGTTGCCTCTTGAAAAAAACACCTTTGGGACAGTCTTGCTGGCTGTTACTGTTTGAATCAAAAGGGGGCAAGGAGAATCTCTCAGAAGCTCCAATAGTAACATGTATTAGTCATTAAATATAAACTCACTCAAAATGGGTTTCTGTAAATATTTATCAGTGTGGCAGTGAGAGTCAAAACTGGGATGTTAGATGTTGGTATCTCCACATTTTCACCCCATTATAATGCATACCATTGTGTATTGCTGTGTTATTTTTACGACTGGTTTGCAGGTGTATCCCTGTAGGTATAATTCTGAGTCATCGGGAGTGGAGCCCCATAGAAATGCTAGTTAATACATGACTGGGTCACTATTATCTACTATGCATTAACGATTTCCTCATCATATGCCCACGTCTACCCTTTTTGTTAGCACTAGAATTTAGAAACCTGGTGTTGACTTTTCAGGTATGCGCATAAGGGAGAAAGACACGATTCGATGACTCTGATAAACAGGCACTACCTGGCCTTTGTTCATATTAATTTGTTTCAAATATTCTCTTTTCTACCTGTTCTGTTCTTTCATTTTCTTCCTGTCAGCACCATGGACAGCAGCCCATCTCTCTGGTCTTCCTCCCTTCCCTCTCTCAGCAGAAGAACAAGAATCAAAATGAAAACTCTTTAGAGTTTTCCCCACCTTTCTTTCTTTGAAAAAAAAAAAAACCTGTTGTTCATCAGGAGACCTGGTCAGATATAACCAATGAGAAAAAAAATAAGAGTTCTGGATAACTTCTGGAGTTACCTGGGCTACTTCTGGATTTACTTCTGGAGTTACCTGCTGAATGGAGAGGCTTAAATCCAACTATGGATTAATAGATAAGGGATCTCTGTTGCATCAAAGGAAGACATGTGAGCAATAAAGAATATTGTTAGATCCTTTGGGTTTAAGGAAGGACCTTGTTGGTGTGGTGGCTACGAACAAAATACAGCACATCGAAGAGCCGTGGCAGGGATTATTTTAGCCAGGGAATTACTCACCGTTGTTTCATCTTCATGGAGTACCTGGTCATAACCACTCAGTGCGACACAGAAAATGATTGCCGTGACATCCTCAAAACAGTGGATCCACTTCTTACGCTCCGATCTCTGACCCCCAACATCAAACAGCCTTAAGGAGAAACGAAGAGAACTCTTCATTATTTTTTCCTAGCACCAAAGAGTATAAGTGGTTCCAGGTCACACTTGTCCTGTGAGTGACAGGTCAAGAGCAGCGCTCCCAAGAAGAGGCAGGAAGGGGAAAGATATGGATAAGACATGGAGCAAAACTAAGGTTCACAGAATTAATATGTATATTCTATATACATCATTTTGCCTTCTGCTATTCTTGTCTTTTTCCTCGTGTTGGTTTTATTGGAATTTCTTTATTTCAATTATTATATTGGGAGCTGTTGGGAGCTTACAGGCAGCTTACAAGCTTGATAAATTATTGTTGTGTTGTCAGATTAAAAATGGAAAAGCCATTTTTGGAAGCCCAATCAAAGACTTCATGATTTTATTTGGATTTCAACTTGTCACCTTCAATTTAGGTCAAAAGCATTTTAAGGCTAACTTCATAAGCTATGGACAATTTCATTTCAAAGCTTTTTGCAAGAAGGTAGAAGGCAGAGAGACAGTTTGGTGTAGTGGTTCAAGCTGTTGGACTAGGAGAACTGACCCAAAGCCATCTGAATGGTTTTCTCAGCTGTAGACCAAGAAGTAAAAGAACATTTCAAAAGAAGGTCTTGGCAAACAATTTCTGCAAATGTTCCACCCAAAACTGCAAGGACATTCATAAACCACCATAACATATCAGGCAGAGAATTCTGCAGAAACAGCAGTAAATCTAAAGAAATTTCCCAAGAACTAATTTTCTCTTTCACAGAAACAAATAATGACAAATGAATCATGGAATACAAAATATAGGTATTTCCAAATGTAAGATATATTAGGATCAAAGGTCATTTTAAAAGTCCATGCTTAGAAATCTTCCTCACCACCCCTATTTCCAGTTAAACCAGTTCAGAAATCTATGCGTGAAGTCAATTTTGTGCTGAAAATTACCTTGTAAATGGTTACTGGCACAAAAAATAATTCAAAGATCAGATCTTGTTTGACCCAGATATTATGTGAGATGGAAGTGGAAGCTGAAGTCTCCATTCAGTGTTTATTCAATGGTTTGGTCTAATGAAATTTTTCTGGGTCAATGTTGACTTTTGACAGAAATGTAAGAACCAAAGTAAAGAACAATTAATAGCACCCACCTCACCATCCTGGTTCTCAAGTATTAAATAGTGCGAGTTGGTTATTCCTGGGGAAAAATTGCTTTGGTTCAGGTGAGTAGGAGGCCCTTAAGGTGACATCTGTCATGGAAGGTAAAAGTGAAGTTTCCTTCTAGTCTAGCTCAACTCTTGGTGATTATAAGGACACATGTAGTTTTTCTTGGCAACAAAATGTAAATGGTTATTCTTCTTCTATGGTTTTTTTTTAATCTTCCCGGTCTTACCTACAGCCCTGGAGTTCCCTAGCTTTAGCTATATCATTTCAAGGTGATGGAGAAGAGAGAAAGAGGCCAACTTCATTGCCTTCTTCCAGGTAAAAGGAGTCTTGCGGATTTTACTCCTCTAGCTACTACTGACACAAGGGGGTGGTGCTCATCTCCGTTTTGAGACCATTGAGCCAGCACTGTCCAAAGACATTTCCCAGGTCATGTGGCCAGCACGATGTCACAGATGTTGTTACCTATCCACAGAAATGGTACCTATTTATCTACTCGCATTTGCATGCTTTCGAACTGCTAGATTGGAAGGAGCTGGAGCAAGGAACAGGAGCTCACCCTGTCGGACTGTGCTTGGGTCTTTAGCCTGGGCTCTTGGCTTTCCAGCCAACAAGCCCAGAGTCTTAACCATTGAGCCAAAGGTCCGCTTCTTGTTCCAGAATAGAGGCATAAATCAAAATCAAAAATGCCGGACTACCATTCCTAATTTGGGCTACCAGCTGTGGGGAATCTGAATGTGCAATGTTGCCCAGTGTAGTTCTGTTGAATGGGGATTGTTTTGAGACTCCAGCTGTGGATTTGATTGATTTTATTTGTCCTGGCAGTTTTCAGGAAATGCACAAAAATGCAGAGAGTTTGCAAAATAGAAATAAGCTTGTTTGTTTGTTTGTTTAAAAAAAATTCTCTGGCTCTATCCTCTTTGCACCATAACTCCATTCAGTGCAGGTTTAATTCCACCTTCCAGTTTGAGAATGACTTTTGTGGAGTTGTGTAGGTAATTCCTAGAGTTGGGCAAAGCTTTGGATTCCTCAAAAAAGGAACACTGGAGCACAGGGAGGGGAGGAAGGGGAGAGATAAGGCAAGATAGAGGGGAGGAAAGGGAAGGGAAAGGAAGGAAAGTGAAGAGGGAGAGAAAGGAAAGGAAAGGAAGAGAAAAGAAGTGTGAAGGGAAGGGAAAGGAAAGGAAGAGAAAAGAAGGGAAATGAAGGGAAGGGAAGTAAAGGGAAGGCAAGGGAGGAGGGAAGAGGGAAGAGCAGGGAAAGGCTTAGATGAGTGACAGCGGTGACCAATTGAACCAGCCCGTGACAAGCCTCACTTACGATGGCAGCCATTTTGTGGTAGTGCAAACCAAACACAACATCCCAAGGCTGCCTACTGGTAAACGAGAAGAACTAGAGCCACACCAGTTGATTATCTGCCCACTCGGGATAATTCTTTCATGCTACCTGCCTCCTCTCACCTGAAATGGAGGTTTTTGAATGTGAAATGGGTTTCTACAATGCCAGTTGTTTTGACCCTGGTTCTCAGGATATCTTGCTCTGTGGGCTGATAATCTGGAGCTCCAATTCGATCTAAGCAGTCTAGATAGCTATAAGACAAAAAGGTGAAGGGAAGGGATCAGGATAAAAATGTGACTTTTATCGCTAGCAATGCTGAAAGAAGACAGAACGAAATGAATAAATACCAAAACCAAGCAATTTATGACAAACTATTATTTATGTTTTATATCTTATGAGCTTTCCTTAGTGACT
>NC_138213.1:17013109-17170609 GCF_964194415.1 Vipera berus
GTGGTTGATCCACCAGAAGAAAAGTAGGAAATAAGGATCAACCAAAATTTACGAAATGGTTATGGAAGCTCCAATGTTCTCCAGAACTTCTCATTGGGCAAGCTAAAGAATGGGATAGAAAAGCCAGATTTGAAGTATGGGTTTGGGGGCTTAAAGTCAGTCTCACGATGGTAACTGCAAACCCAACGCCTCTCACAGTACTGATCGTTTTGGAAACGGGCTATACCAAAAATTTAGGGATCAAGAATCTTGACCACAACCCAATGTCTGTAAAAAATACCTTACCCTGCTGTACTTTTGGTTAGTTTCTCAAATGGAAGTTAAAAGAGGACATCACATTTGCAGAACCTGTAGATTTATATGTGTAAATGCAAGTTATCTACAGATTCTGGATCTGGAATTTCGCCGGGCTTGGCTTGCTCTCTGAAAGACAGTATTTCACATTTGAAAGTAAATCTCTGGTCATGATACATTTGGGTTCTACGGTATGAGAGGCAGATAGTTGTATAGAGAGTCTTGTTGTGTAAGAGTAGATGATTATGTGGGCTTATTCCTCTCCATAACAATATTTAATTATGTAATAGTACAGTTCAGGTCTGGTTTTCAAGGCAGCATCCAGTACAATGAATTTGGTTGTGACATTTTTTTAAAAAAATGATATTGCATAGATATTGCATAGTGAAAACTATCAGAACTTTTGAACATAGAGAAATAGGTATCAGCAAATTCCTTCCTTCCTTCCTTCCTTCCTTCCTTCCTTCCTTCCTTCCTTCCTTCCTTCCTTCCTTCCTTCCTCTCTCCATCTTTCCTTTCCTTTCCTTTCCTTTCCTTTCCTTTCCTTTCCTTTCCTTTCCTTTCCTTTCCTTTCCTTTCCTTTCCTTTCCTTTCCTTTCCTTTCCTTTCCTTTCCTTTCCTTTCCTTTCCTTTCCCCTTTCTCTTTTTTCCTTTTTCCTTTCCTCCCAAAACACCATTAAAACAAAAACAAAATCTAAACCCGCTCAATTCTAGTGCCAGGTATTGTAGTCTCTTCTTGGTTTTGCTGAATCTTTAGATTATCTCAGATTAATAATGTATAGGCCTACTTACAGCTTTGTCACATTGCATTGATTTCTTAGGAAATGCTATTAATTATTAAGTAATTATGCTCCCCTGACATCCTTGGGATCTCCACTATCTATTGCTCTTATTCTGCGGAACAATATGCTAGATCAGGGGTCCCCAACCCCCAGTCCATGGACCAGTACTGGGCCACGGCATGCCAGCAACTGGTCCGCACAAACAAGTGAAGCCCCATCCACGGGATGCAGGCAGAGCACAAAACCATGCACTCTCCAGTCTGTGGAAAAACCTCTCTCCACAGAACTGGTCCCTGGTGCCCAAAAGGTTGGGGACCTCTGTGCTAGTTAGTGGCCTACAAGCCCTCTATGAGAAGTTTTATATCAAAGTATATTTTATTCTTTGTACTGTTTCCATCTTCCCTTAAAACATTAACAGAATCTGCAATGGACTGAGAATCAGTGTCTCCATTAGATAATTGACAGTCAAGCTGAAACTAAGTTAATCAAGTAAAAATAGCAAATGAGGGGAAAATCTTTTATTCAAACTTCCTCAAACCCTCCAAATAAGTTACTCAGACCTAATCCACATATCAAAGGATAAGGTTTATAAATTGGGTTTTCAAGCAGAACTGCATGTTCACAAGAATAAAGATCATAGATGACATACCTAAAGACACACACACACACACACACACACACACACACCTCAAGTGCCACCCTAGAATCAGCATGTACACAATTCCACATCAGGACAAGCTTCCCTATAAACATCTGTTGCTATATGGAATAGAATAGAATAGAATAGAATAGAATAGAATAGAATAGAATAGAATAGAATAGAATAGAATAGAATAGAATAGAAAATATGGAATGGAATGGAATGGAATGGAATGGAATGGAATGGAATGGAATGGAATAGAATAGAATAGAATAGAATAGAATAGAATAGAATAGAGCAGAGCAGAGCAGAGCAGAGCAGAGTAGAGTAGAGTAGAATATGGAATGAAATGGAAAATAATAGAATAGAATAGAATAGAAATGAAACAGGAAGAAGAATGGAATAGAATTAGAATTAGAATTAGAGTAGAATAGAATATAGAATAGAATAGAATAGCATAGAATAGAGCTGGAAGGGACTTGGAGGTCTAGTCCAGCCCCCTGCTCAAGCAGGAGAACCTGTACCATCTCAGACAAGTGACTGTCCAGCCTCTTCTTAAAAGCCTCCAGTGATGAAGCTACCCACAACTTCTGGGGGCAAGCTGTTCCACTGGTTGATTGTCCTCACTGTCAGGAAGTTTCTCCTTAATTCCAGGTTGCTTCTCTCTTTGATCAGTTTCCAACTGTTGTTTCTCATCCTGCCCTCTGGTGCTTGGAAGAATACCGTGTCCCCCTCTTTTTTGTGGCAGCCTAATCATGGAACCACCAAGAACACTCTCACTTGCATAAAAAGTTATTCTGTAAGCCTCCCAGAATCGCTTCGAAACAAGATGGGCAGCACATAAATTTAATAAAGGAACAAGGAAGCAAGCAAGCAAATATAAACAGAGGCTGCCTTCTGCCTTCTTCTGATGATGTTACTTATCTACAAGTTCAGAGAGCACCAAAGACCCCATTCTCTTCCAACTGTGTTTGTCTCTGCCACAACTTATCTTGTGGGGGATTGCTTGTTCTTGTTTTGGGCTTAATAATGTGAATCTGGATACATTGGGGGGGCCTTGCTCGTGTTTTCATCTTCCTTTAAGGCAGGGGTCTTCAAACGTGGCCCTTTTATGACTTGTGGACTTCAACTCCCAGAATTCCTCAGCCACGTCATAAAAGGGCCACGTTTGAAGACCGCTGCTTTAAGGCTTAATTAATTGCTGTATTTTTTTTCTTTTTAGTTATTTCTGCATCAATATCTTGGCAGAAATATAGCCCAGATCTCCTGCAAATCTTATCACAATGTGGTATATGAGCTATCGGTGGTAGATCCTCAAAAGTGCAGTCATTACAATCACACAGTGGTTTAGTAATAGCCACTATTATTGATTTTCCCCTCCCTCTCAACAGCATGCCCTTGCTTTATTGCACTCGTTCTGCTTCTTTTTACTCAGGTGCAATTTAGACAAAAAAGAACATTGAATAGCAGACTGCTGTGTAGAGGTTTATTTCACAAATTACCCATAATAATAAAATGCCTGGCCTTCTTGAACCCACTTTGCCAGAGAAAAATGGAACGGCTGTCTGGAGAAAGGAGAGAATTTTGAAATATTTCAAAATTAAAACCTTAATCACAGAAATGTCTGTCTATCTGTCTGTCTGTCTGTCTGTCTCTATCCATCCCTTATATCTCTAGCCATCATCTATCTGTTTTTCTGTCTGCCTGACTTTATCTCTCTCTCTCTCTCTCTCTCTCTCTCTCTCTCTCTCTCTCTCTCTCTCTCTCTCTCTCTCTCTCTTTCTCTCTCTCTCTCTCTCTCTCTCTCTCTCTATCTATCTTTCTCTATCATCTATCTATCTATCTATCTAATCTATCATCTATCATCTATCTCTATCTCTATCTCTATCATCTATCTATCTCTATCTATCTCTATCATCTATCTTTCTCTGTCATCTATCTATCTATCTATCTATCTATCTATCTATCTATCTATCTATCACCTATCTATCTATCTATCTATCTATCTATCTATCTATCTATCTATCTATCTATCTATCTATCTATCTCTATCATCTATCTATCTATCTCATCTATCATCTATCTCTATCTCTATCTCTATCTCTATCATCTATCTATCTATCTATCTATCTCTATCTATCTATCTATCTCTATCTATCTATCTCTATCATCTATCTTTCTCTGTCATCTATCTATCTATCTATCTATCTATCTATCTATCTATCTATCTATCTATCTATCTATCTATCTATCTATCTATCTATCTATCTATCTATCTATCTATCTATCTATCTATCTATCTATCTATCTATCTATCTAATCTGCCTGCCTGTCTGCCTGCCTGTCTGCCTGTCTGTCTGTCTGTCTGTCTGTCTGTCTGATGTATAATTCAGGAATACTGTGTGCATTCTGCACCATAGATATTTTGAAGAATTAGCTGAATTGAAACTGCACCATCTGAATTCCCAGTTCCTTTTGTAAGGATTGTTCAGAAACTCATGGAAGGGTTTTAAAAGCCTGTGTGGTCTTTACAACTGTAAATACTCACCGTTACCAAGTAGACCAGACAGGAAACCACATGAGTTAATTCTACTTTGTTGTAAGGCTACATTAACAGAATCATGCAAGTTTGAAAGTACACATCTCCTACTGTCTCTTTTGGAGCCTGAGAAATTGGCAAAGGTCCCTTCTTTTTTTTTATTAAAGAGTTTTACAAAAACAAGATTTTACAATACATCCCCAAATCCCCCCCACCCCAAACCACCACCCCTTCCCCCCCCCACTTCCCAGAGCTAAATACAGGGTTATAGTTATAATAATCAAAGGTCCCTTCTGAGCATCTTGCTCCATCCACTCTACAGCTGTGGGCTATGCCCTCTCTTAACTGATGGTTTCCTACACAGCATCTCTTTGCCCCACCTCCATTACGTCTTTCCCACATACCATTACATTATGTCACAACTGTATGGTAGCTTCTATCTATCATCTATCTATCTATCATCTATCTACCTCTATCATCTATCTATCTTTGTCTGTCTGTCTGTCTGTCTGTCTGTCTGTCTGTCTGTCTGTCTGTCTCTCTCTCTCTCTCTCTCTCTCTCTCTCTCTCTCTCTCTCTCTCTCTCTCTAATCTATCTATCTATCTCTATCATCTAACTATCTATCATCTATCTATCTATCTATCTATCTATCTATCTATCTATCTATCTATCTATCTATCTATCTATTTACCTATTTTACATATCTATATATGTAAAATATATATATATATAAATATGAGCGCCTGTTACTCGTCCCAGCTTCTGCCAACCTAGCAGTTCGAAAGCCCGTAAAAATGCAAGTAGAAAAATAGGGACCACTACGGTGGGAAGGTAACAGCGTTCCGTGCGCCTTTGGCATCTAGTCATGCCGGCCACATGACCACGGAGACGTCCTCGGACAAGCGCTGGCTCTTTGGCTTTGAAACGGAGATGAGCACCGGCCCCTAGAGTTGGAAACGACTAGCACGCATGTGCGGGGGAACCTTTACCTTTACCTTTATATCTATATCTATATCTATATCTATATATCTATATATATATCTATATATCTATATCTCATCTGTCTGTTCATTATATATCAGTCACCTACCTATCTATTGTCTGTCTGTCTCTCCTATTTATTATCTATCAATCTATCATCTATCTTTTGTTTGTCTGTCTATCTAATCACCTGCCCATCCTAGCAAATCAATCAGATCCAAATTCTCTCAGTCTTATAACATGCTTCCAAGTATGGGCAACTTGGCTTGATTTAGGCTTGATTGCTTTGTTCAAATTCAACATCCTTGCTCTTTTGCCAACTCTGCCTTCCTGCAGCAGATAGCAGCAGAATGTGTAATCCGTCGAAGGGCCTGAGACTGGATCATTCATGCCCGTTGTTGAGACTCTGTATGGCTCATCAGAAAGAAAATTTTTTTGAGGCTTTGTTTGTCTTCTATTTATGTTAAAATCCCCCCCACACACACACATTCAAGCATTCAAAACCACGAAAGGAACATCATGCAAGCTCTGTGTTACTCCTTCATAAGTAACACCTGGTGCATGGATCAAAAAAGGTGAAGGCTTGATCGCATCGATGCAACACCATCCCCTCCACCACCTTGGCCTATTATGGATCTTGTGAGTACAGAGGTCTCCCAAGGTTGCAACAGGATGGATTTTTACAATGTTTCAACCCATTCTGCTAGCCAACCGGAAACATCAGGTGAGAAACAGGCTTACATTGAGTCAATTGTCTATGCTAGAGGCACACAACTCATCTCTTGAGTCTTAGGATTTTGCTTCTTGAAGAGTTCTTGCCAAATTGACACTCTTAGCAAAGCAGGGGAAATGAATACCTAGCCAGATATTAATTATCTTATATAACCATCATTAAATTTGAGTGAAATGAAATTCTATTCCCCTGATCCCTGTTTTTTGCAGAACATGGTCCTCGAGTATTTATAGCTAGTCCTCGACTTACGATTACAATTGTGGCCAAAATTTATCTTGCCAAGCAAAACAGTTAAGTGAGTTGCATCCTATGTTACAACCTTTTTTTTTTGCCACCATCATTAAGTGAACCACTGCAGTTGTTAAATGAACCAGGCAGTTGTTAAGAGAATCTGGCTTCCCCCATTGAGTTTGCTTGTTGGAAGTCAGCTGGGAAAGTTACAAATGGCGATCATATGACCCGGGACGCTGCAACTGTCATAAGTACATGCCAGTTTCCAAGCATGGATTTTAATCACGTGATAATGGGGATCCCGCAACGGTGGTAAGCATGAAAACCGGTCATAATTCACTTTTTTCCCCAGTGCCATTGTACCTTTGAACAGTCACTAAGTGAAATGCGTAAGTTGAGGACTACCTGTATTGTATTTTGGGTTTTGCTGATTAGACATGTTTGTTGTTATAGAAATGGCTAGTACATATTAAGTAGGTAAAAGCAAAAAGTTGCGGCTGAAATGTTGCTGTCTTATTCTACCACTCGAAAAAAAGTCAGAAGTCAATGTTTTTCTTTCCTTTCCCTCCTTTCCCTTGCACTTTTTTTCTCTTCCCTTCTTCCTCCCTCATTTCCCCATGATTTTCATCTTTGTTTGTATTTTAACTTGTAAATAGTTTCTTGATAAAATTATTACAAACAAAAAAAATATTTTATTGTGACTTAGTCCTGATTTATAGCCCTAGCAATAGCACTTAGACTTATATACTGCTTTGCCGTGCTTTACAGCCCTCTCTAAGCGGTTTACAGAGTGAGCATATTGCACTTCCCCAACACTCTGGGTCCTCATCTTACCAACTTCAAAAGGATGGAAGGGCTGAGTCAACCTTGAGCCGATCAGGATCGAACTCCTGGCAATGGGCAGAGTCAGCTTGCAATACTGCATTCTAACCACTGTGCATCATGGATGGATGGATAGAAGGAAGGGCAATTGTAGTAGCACTTCGATTTATGTACTTCACAGTGCTTTGCAGCTCTCTCTAAGCGATTTACAGAGTCAGAATATTTACCCTCACATTTTACCGACCTGGGAAGGATGAAAGGTTGAGTCAACCTTGAACCAGTCAGGATTGAACTGCTGGTGGTTGGCAGAATTAGCCTGCAATACTGCATTCTAACCACTGCACCACCATGGCTTGCTCCTTCCTTCCTTCCTTCCTTCCTTCCTTCCTTCCTTCCTTCCTTCCTTCCTTCCTTCCTTCCTTCCTTCCTTCCTTCCTCTACAATAGCACTTAGACTTATATACCGCTTCACAGTGCTTTACAGCCCTCTCTAAGCAGTTTACAGAATCAGCCTATTGCCCCCTAACAATCTGGTTCCTCATTTTACTGACCTCGGAAGGATGGAAGGCTGAGTCAACCTTGAGCTGGTCAAGATCGAACTCCTGGCGGTGGGCAGAGTCAGCCTGCAAAACTGCATTTAACCACTGCTTCACCATGTCTCCTATACCTGGCAAAATTAATGTTTCTCTTTTCTCCCTATGCTTTATTATTTTGTGCAGACAAGCATCTAGGTACAATGACTAGTTCCTAAATGCATATAATGATTGCATCCTTCAGCACAGAGATATGGTCCTTAAGGTAGTCTTAGATTTGTAACCCCAATAGGGACTGGAAAATTCATTATTAAGTGGTTCAGTTGTTAAGGGAGACATCGGTGACTTGCGATTTTCTGTGTTGTTTCCCCAGTAAAATTGCAACTGGGAAATGACAACCATGAAACCACAGCATGCTGCAACCGCCATAGGGAATAGGGTGGTATATAAATTTAAATAATAAATAAATAAATAAATAAATAAATACACGACGCTTGCCAAGTGCTCAAATCACAACCAGACTCTCCCTAGTTTCTTAACCTGTAAAGGTGAAGGGGAAAGAGGTGCATTTTCAAATGTGCAAGATCTTTTTCCTGGAGGATTTTCCAAACTTGTCAACTTTAAGACTTGTGGACTTCAACTCCAAGAATTCCCCAGCCAGCCAGCCAGCCATGTGGCTGGCTGGCTGGGGAATTCTGGGAGTTGAAGTCCACAAGTCTTAAAGTTGACAAGTTTGGAGACCTCTGTTTTAATGTACCTTTACAATAACGGTAAGGCTATTGCTTCTGGTTGGTGCTTTTTGTTGAAACGATCTCCAAAGGCTGAGCAAAACTCACTATTGAGCCGAGTCGTTAAGCTGATATTCTCGGGACCGGTTGAAACACTCCTGGAGGCCGGAATCGGACCAGAGCCTGATCATTGCCGAAAGCAGCTCGGGAGAGAATGGCTCCGTGTCTTCCATCCGACTCACCACATCACAGACCATCTTGGCATCAGCCTAGGAAGGAAAAGAGCAGACGTTGGCACAAAGGCGGGAGGGCGAAGTCAGCTGAGATGCATCTCCGAAACCTTCTGACTTGTCTGCAGAACGTCACTGAAATGGATTTTGCTTTGGGGAGGGATTTCACCAACTTTGGTCATCTCCAGCCACTGGCCTTTCTCCCTGATGGACCGAAGACCATCAGTTCCTACTGGCTACTTCATCCATTTCCACCCAATTTCCATCCAAACCTTTGTGGTATTTTATCGAATGGCCAAGATATTAGATAAAAGAGAAGAAGAAGGAAGGAGGAGAAAGGGGGAAGGAGGAAGGAGGAAGGAGGAAGAAGGAGGAGGAGGAGGAGGAGGAAGAAAGGAAGAGGAGGAGGAGGAAGAAAAGAAGAAGAAGAAGAAGAAGGAGAAGAAGAAGAAGAAGGAGAAGAAGAAGAAGGAGGAGAAGAAGAAGAAGAAGAAGAAGAAGAAGAAGAAGAAGAAGGAGGAGGAGGAGGAGGAGGAGGAGGAGGAGGAGGAGGAGGAGGAGGAGGAGAAGAAGAAGAAGAACAAAAAGAAGAAGAAGAAGAAGAAGAAGAAGAAGAAGAAGAAGAAGAAGAAGAAGAAGAAGAAGAAGAAGAAGAAGACAGAGGAGGAGGAGGGAGAAGGGGGAGGTTGAGGAGGAGGAGGGGGAAGGAGAAGGAAGGAGGAGGAGACCCCACCAAACTGGGACAAGTTATAGCAGCCCTGCCCTGCAGTTGACATCACTGCTCAAGCACCCACTTTACATTCTTGTGTCATTTTTTAAAAATAAACTTTATTAGAAGTTTGAAAACATAATAAAAACGAACAAGAGTTAATACTTAGCATGACAAAAGAGCGGGGGGGGGGGTGGAGGGGGAAAGAAAAGTGCAAAAACGAAAGTGCCAAAATCATAGAAAAGGGGGAAAAAAGTTATTAGGAAGTGACTCCCGATTTTCTCTTACTGCAGTTATAACCGTAAATATAAACCAACCTCATATTCTTTGTTTATATTGTTTGTGTAATCTATTAGTGGTGATCAAAACCACGTATACCATAACTTCATTTTTTTTCCTGTTCCTTGCAAAAAAAGTCGGTCAGTCAGGGCTTTCCAATGATCACTGAACTTCAAGCAGTACCGAAGTTGCAATAAATCAATACCAAGTAATTGCCTTTTACCCTTATGAGAACCAACCCAGCCCATTTCCACATTTTAAACTTTCATTCTTGGAGAGCCATTTAAAATATCAAAATAATTAGAACCAGCAAATGGCAGCATAAGAAAATATATATATACTAGGTATATTTACTTTTCAAGAAATGTTCCATGCACACATCTGATTGCTAATTGCAGCCTTGTCCACCTCCTCTTTTCTCTCTTTCTCTCTCTCTTCCCTTCCTCAGGGTATCACTGCAGCAGTTCTTCCCTCTTTTTGACAAGGCGTTTTCTCTCTATCATTCTGCTAAAGAAGCTCTTTTCTAGAATGCATTTGTTCATTTTCGTGGAATAAGAGAAACACACCAGGGTTGGACAGCAGAAGACACCTGCTCATTAACAAGCGATTCAGCACATTTGCCTGTCCAGCCAGTCAAAGATGCCAGCTAATCGATAATAAGGTAAAGGTAAAGGTTCCCCCGCACATGCGTGCTAATCGTTTCCAACTCGTGCTAATCGTTTCCAGCCAGCGTTTGTCCGAGGACGTCTCCGTGGTCATGACTAGACGGAACACTGTTACCTTCCCACCGTAGTGGTCCCTATTTTTCTACTTGCATTTTTACGTGCTTTCGAACTGCTAGGTTGGCAGAAGCTGGGACGAGTAACAGGTGCTCACTCTGCTACGCGGCACTCGGGATTCGACCCGCCAAACTGCCGACCTTCTGATCGACAAGCTCAGCATCCTAACCTACTGAGCCACCGTGTCCCTACCAATCGATAATAGCACTGCTATAATTCAACAAAACTGCACATTAAGAGAAAAACACTGCAACCATGTGCCTGTGGTCAACGACGCAACCCATAACTTGCTGACTGAAGCTTCTCCAAGGGTTGGACCCGAAAGAGGAATGGCTCTGAGAAAAAAACTTATGTCCCCATCATCTCCTCTGCCTTGACCTTCTCCTCCAAGGGAATCTGCCTATCAAGTCTCTATGGAACAGCTCTCAACATCTTGACCTTGCTTCTGGGCACCAATGTGCCCACCAGTACCTTGCGCCCATCTGACTTCTTAAAGTGGATCCTGTTAATTGAAAAAAGGGAAAGCAAAGAGGCTGGAAGCAGAATTAAATGAGGCCAAAATTAAACGAGGCTGTGGGTGCTCCATCGTTGCAGGCTTTTAAGAAGAGACTGGACAGCCCCTTGCTTGGAATGGTGGAGGGTCTCCTGCTTGAGCAGGGGGGGTGGACTACACGACCTCCCTTCCCACTCTGTTATTCTGCTCTTCTCTGCCCCTTGCCTTCAGGGTCTTGCCTGGAGACATATTTATCTGCTCAGAAAAAGAAGTAAAACGAAACAAAACAAAATACCTTGGGCAAGGGATCGTCATGGTTTTGCTAGAGATGGCAGTACACAGCGTCATCTTCTTGCGACAAGTGATCAGAGACCCAAAGGTGTTCCCCCCCCCCCCCAGGAGGCAACTGGACTTTCTTGTTTTTCTTTTGAAGACGTTTCGCTTCTCATCCAAGAAGCTTCTTCAGCTCTGACCGGATGGTGGGGAATGGAAGGATGTATATTCCTTGCAGACGGCTGGTCATTTGCATTCCTTTAGAGCAGAGGTCCCCAACCTTTTGGGCACCAGGGACCGGTTACAGGGAGAGAGATTTTTCCACGGACCGGAGGGGGGAGGGAACATGGTTTTGTGTGCTGCCTGCATCCCGCGGATGGGGCTTTCCTTGTTTGTGCAGACCGGTTGCTGGCATGCCGCGGCCCGGTACTGGTTCACGGACCGAGGGTTGGGGACCCCTGCTTTAGAGAATGGTTGAAACCAGGGTCACCTGAGCAGTACAAATGTGTGTGCAGCCTTCTTGGCTGCGTGACGTTTTCTGCCCCAAGTCCCTTCACTGTTGAAAGCTCTCTAAAGCAGGGGTCTCCATCCTTTTGGGCACCAGGGACCCCACAGAGAGAGGGTTTTTCTGTGGACTGGAGGGGGTGTGTTTTTGCGTGCTGCCTGCATTCCCCGGATGGGGTTTGCTTGTTGCTGCGGCCCAGTTGTTGGCATGCTGCGGCCCGGCACCGATCCACGGACCAGGGGTGGGGGACCCCTGCTCTCAAGGAATGCAAATGACCAGCTGTCTGCAAGCAATATACTGTAAATCCTTCCACTCCCTACTATGGAGTAGCTGTGGAGACTAGGTCTAAGCAGAAGTCAAGGAATTAGAGAGCTAGCTATGGGTACTTCAGAAAATGTCAGTCGCAAGCAACCAGAACTATTTATGAACAGTTTGAAGCAGAAGCTTTAATGTTAGTTACAAAAATCTTGCCAGCTCGACTGCATTCCCTTGGGTCAGATAAGGCTTCAGGGGTTCTGGGGGAGGATTGGCCTGTAATGCTTTCTGCAGTGCAAGGACTCTAAGCTCTGCTCCCTCTTAACCCCTCCCTCCAGCCTAGCTGGAGGTTCCATGACAGAAAATGACCACCAACAATCAGCCTGGGTCATTTTTGATCACTTAGTAGCTAAATGTCTACGGAGGTTCTCAGTCCTCCTGGTCATAGTTGTCCCAAAGGTGCTTCTTCTCAGGAGGCAACTGGACTTTCTTGTGTTTCTCCTGAAGACATTTCGCTTCTCATCCAAGAAGCTTCTTCAGCTCTGACTGGTTGGTAGGGAGTGGAAGGATTTATATTGCTTGCAGACAGCTGGTCACTTGCATTCCTTTAGAGAGTTTTCAACAGGGAAGAGACCCAGGGCAGAAAACATCCTGCAGCCAAGAAGACTCCACACCCATTTGCACCACTCAGGTGACCCCGAGGACACAGACAAACCTCCAAGTGGCCTCAACAACTCTCCACAAGAAGGCAAATGACCAGCCGTCTGCAAGGAATATACATCCTTCCATTCCCCACCATCCAGTCAGAGCTGAGGAAGCTTCTTGGATGAGAAGGGAAATGTCTTCTGGTTGCTTGCGACTGACATTTTCTGACGGTTGCCATAACTAGCTCTCTAATTCCTTGACTTCTGCTCAGACCTTGTCTCCACAGCCAGAAGTTCTTCAAATCAAACGGGGCCTAGATTTCAGCAGGCTATATCAATTTCTTTAGGTTGCAACCCATCGGGTGGATTCAGCGTCCTTCTTCTGCAGCTGATTTGACACTGGATTTCAAGAGTGCGATTGTCCAAAACAAGAGATGTTAATTGTTTTGGGTGGCACCAGATCTGCTTGTCAAATGGAAGGTCCTCCTCCAGGTACCTGCAACTTAATGACCTCAACCATTATGATCCCCAAATGACTTGTGATTATGGGATCTAATCCCCAATGTGACTGGAAGGCCGAGCTACCTTTAGGAAAGAGCTACCTTCATCAGGTTGGAATAACAGAATAACAGAGTTGGAAGGAACCTTGGAGGTCATCTAGTCCAACTCCTCCCACCCAAGCAGGAAAGCCTACACCATTTCTGGCAGAGGGCAGTCTTGAAAGCCTCCAGTGATGAAGCTCCCACAACGTCTGAAGGCAACTTCTGTTCCATTGGTTGATTGTTTTCACTGTCAGAACATTTCTCCTTATTTCCAGGTTGAATCTCTCCTCGATCCGTTTCCATCCGTTATTCCTGGTCTGGGCTTCAGGTGCTTTGGAAAATAGGTTGTTGACCCCCCTCCTCTCTGTGACGGCCCCTCAAACACTGGAACCCTGCTATCATGTCTAGAAGAACTTCAGGTTTGAAGGCCCTCAACTTTTCAAAAAGAGAGATGAATAGCCTACCATAATAAAAGGAACTTCAGATTCCACTCAAAGGGCACCGAGCCTGGTTCTTCATTATGTACATTTGTTCGTTGAGCTAATAAGCAATTAACAGCCCAAGCAGAGATGTTCTCCCTTTCTACTGGTCACTCCGGGATGTCTCTCAAACTGTGAGTGACCTTAACAGCCTTTCTTCCCCTCTCACTGAGCTCAGCAGGTGAGATTTCAAAATACGGCCTGGCTGGATGTTTCTTCTTTTCACTTTTCCCTCCAGCATCCTTGGAGGGGGTGTGTGGAGGGGGGGGTGTTTCTCCCCTCCCAAGCCTGCCCAGGTGGTGGGATTCAAATCTCCTACCATGCTTTGCCATCTGTACCGTTAAATAAAACAAAACAGTGGGAAGGGGGGGGGAGGGGGAAGGATATTTTAGCAGCTCCCCTCACTCTGGGGTTTCATTTAATGAACACCGAATTGGTATTTTAGAGTTAAAAGTGGAGAAGGAGGCCCCCGAGGCAAGGCTGGAACACAAAGTTTGCTGAATAGCCTGACTGAGGCCCAATCTTTCCTGAATTTCTTCTTTCTTTCTTTCTTTCTTTCTTTCTTTCTTTCTTTCTTTCTTTCTTTCTTTCTTTCTTTCTTTCTTTCTTTCTTTCTTTCTTTCTCTCTCTCTCTCCCTTCCTTCCTTCCTTCCTTCCTTTCTTTCTTTCTTTCTTTCTCTCTCCCCTTCCTCCTTCCCTCCCTCCTTCCCTCTCTTTCTTTCTTTCTTTCTTTTTTTCTTTCTTCTTTCTTTCTTTCTTTCTTTCTTTCTTTCTTTCTTTCTTTCTTTCTTTCTTTCTTTCTTTCTTTCTCTCTCTCTCTCTCTCTCTCTCTCTCTCTCTCTTTCCTTCCTTCCTTCCTTCCTTCCTTCCTTCCTTCCTTCCTTCCTTCCTTCCTTCCTTCCTTCCTTTTTTTGGGGTCTCTTTTTCTTATTTTCCTGTCTTTGCAGATGCCGCTACTGCGTAATCCACTCTGACTGAAAAGTCCACCCCACAGGAGACCCTATACCATTTCAGACAAGTGACTGTCCAGTCTCTTCTTAAAAACCTCCAGTGATGGAGCACCCACAACGTCTGAAGGCAAGCTGTTCCACTAGTTAATTGTTCTCACTGTCAGGAAATTCCTCCTTAGTTCCAGGTTGCTTCTCTCCTTGATTTGCTTCCATCCGTTGCTTCTTGTCCTGCTTTCAGGTGCTTTGGAAAATAGCTTGACCCCCTCCTCTTTGTGGCATCCCCTCAAATACTGGAATACCGCTATCATGTCACTCCTAGCCCTTCTTTTCTCTAGACTAACCACACCCAGTTCCCTTCTTCATATGTTTTTGTCTTCAGGCCCTTAATCATCTTAGTTGCTTTTCTCTGCAATTTTTCCAACGTCTAAACCTCTTTTTTGTAATGTGGTGGTGCAGTATTCCAGCCGTCATCTTAATAAGGGTTTATAAAATGGTACTAACAACAATAACAACAACAAAACTCAGGTTTGTGCTCGTTTGCCTTTACATGCCAAAATTCTTTCTGATCTCTGGATTAAAGTAGCAGGTTATTCGTCCCACGCTTTGATCCAGAGTGACGGCTTAAGGCAATGCTCCATTTCGTATCCACCCATCCGCAGTTCCCACAAGAAATCTCAGTCCTTCTGAATAGGTGTAGAACTCTCGAGATACAATGATGGATGTATCGGAAAAAGAACCTGCGTCAAATTCACAGATTCCCACCGAAACGATGGATGCTGCTTCTTGGATTTAGAAAACAATGTTTGTGAAAATGCTCCCTGAATTTGCTTGCATTTGAAGGGAAGCACATTTCAGTTAGTCAGGAGGGAGGGGAAGAGGGAGGGAACAATGCAAGCTGGACTTGAAATTCACAAAAATGAGAAAAACCCGAGTACAGGCAGTCCTCGACTTACGACCGCCAATGAGGCCAAAATTTCTCTTGCAAAGTGAGACATTTGTTAAGTGAGTTTTGCCCCATTTCACGACCTTCCTTGCCACTTTTGTTAAGTGACTCACTCCAGCGGTTAAGTCAGGAAGACGGTTGTTAAGTGGATCTGGCTTCCCCATTGACTTTGCTTGTCAGAAGGTTGCAAAAGGTTGTGACCCGGGACGCTGCAATCGTGATAAATGTGAGTCAGTTGCCAAGTGTCTGAATTTTGATCATGTGACCATGGGGATGTTGCAATGGCCGTAAGTGTGAAAAGCAGTTGTGAGCCACTTTTTTCAGTGCCATTGTATCTTCGAACGGTCGCTAAATGAACTGTTGTTAAGTGGAGGGCCATCCGCACTGGGTGTTTCTCCACCACGTTGAACCTGGAAAATACTAAGAAGTAAGAACTGCCTGTTGAATCTTCACCCACTTCTTGCCTGGTCCTGCCTGGTCAATCCTTGGGTGATTCTCAACTATTGTAAATTTCCAGAACTGTCCCCAAAGGTTCTTTCATTATTTTGAGTTCTTTATGCTGCCAACTTCCAAAGCCACTCAATCTTTCATGACACAGCCCTCATGAAAATCACGAAACCACGATGAAGGTGGCAGAGATGGCAACATTGACTGTTTTCGTTAAAGAGAAGAATTTATCTAGTTGTGTTTCCATTTGGGAACCACTTCTGGACTCAAAACTGGGGGGAAAAAATGAAACCCAGGAACCACAACTCTGCCCAGCTGCACAAATCTTAAAGCTGCTGAAGTTGGACATACCTGTCTTAGATCTACCTGGACATATCATACCTGGACATACCCGTTGCTCCCCTCTGGGAGGAAGTTTCAAAGTATTTCTAGCAGGACTACCTGATTCTGTCACAGCTTTGTTCCCTATGCCCTCCGTCTGGTAAACTTGCAAGATTCGTTTTTCTCACTGTGCACAGGTATACATAACACGAACCAGACTGTTGTTTCTCTGTGTCATACAATATATGTGGGTATATGCATACCCACATTTATTTTTGTAGTATATGTTGGAGGTGGTGACCCTTTGAGAGCTATATGCAATGTAATTTCATTTTAATGTATGCCAATTAGTGTACATTCAAAGTGACAATAAAGTTATTATTCTATTCTATTCTATTCTATTCTATTCTATTCTATTCTATTCTGTTCTGTTCTGTTCTGTTCTGTTCTGTTCTGTTCTGTATCCTATTGCTTCTATTCTATTCTATTCTATTCTATTCTATTCTATTCTATTCTATTCTATTCTATTCTATTCTATTCTATTCTATTCTATTCTATTCTATTCTATTCTATTCTTTATTTCTATTCTATTCTATTCTATTCTATTCTATTCTATTCTATTCTATTCTATTCTATTCTATTCTATTCTATTCTATTCTATTCTATTCTATTCTATTCGAAAAATATGCATACCTAAAATCCAGGTAGTCACTGATTTTTAACCATTTTTAGTGACTGTTTCAAATTACAATAGAACTGAAAAAAGCAACCTACACTTACAGCCATCATAGCCTCTCCATGGTCACGTCATCACAATCTGGGCACTTGGCAACTGGCATTTATTTATGATGGTTGCAGCATCCCGGGGTCATTTGCGACTTTCCCACCTGGCTTCTGACAAGCAAAACCAATGCAGAAGCCAGATTTGCTGAACGACCGCGTGATTCGTTTAACAACTGCAGTGATCTGCTTAATAATCATGGCAAAAAAAGAGAAGCCAGTAACTCATTTAACCAACTGTGGTCATAAGTCAAGGACCAACTGTATTTTTATTTCATGAGTTTCTTTGGAGAGAAGCACAGTGCTGAAGATGACAGCTCATCTCCTTCCTTGGGGCAGCCCATGCAGCCTACGGACCACGTCCAGGGCCCCATTGCACACTGACAAATCCCCTACCTTAATTGCAGTGTGGGAACGCATCTCCACCTTCTGATATCAGCCTTTAAACGGGCAACTAATTATTAGTTGCAGCACTGCACAGCTAAGCAGCCTATCCCTCACCCTGCGTAAGCTGTATTTAACCACAGATGTGTGGCTGGCTAGCTGTATTTGAAGACAGCATAGACACGCCACTGATGTCTTTCCCCAAATTTGCATTTTCATGGCCTCCTTTATTCTAGTCAGAAGCAAAAAGGAGCTTTGCCAAAAAACAACTGGACTTTCCCCCCCCCTTCAGTTTCAAAAATGGGAGAAGCTTCTTGGATGAGAAGCGAAACCTTTTCAAGGAACAAAACCAAGAAAGTCCAGTTGCCTTTCGGAAAAGCACCTTTGGGACAACCATGACCTGGGTGACGGGGGAATCTCCACTCGCATTAGCCCTGCTGGCTGGGCTCCTAGGAGCCAGTGTCCAACTATCTCTGGAGTTGGGTTCTCCACATAGCACTGCGAGTGTCAGATATGCCTGGCTTGACTTGGGGGGGCCTCACAGGCATCCTGCCATAAAGAGAAGGGGGGAAGGATGAAAGAGGAAAAGATGAAAGGGCAATAAAGCATTGTATGTAGATGATAGAAAATCGGGGGGGGGGAATGACAGGTGAGAAGGAGCAGCTGGGTCCTGTTTCTGCCAGCATCCCATGGCTAGGTACCCCGTTCTGTTCTGTTCTGTTCTATATCTTATTGCTTATTCTATTCTATTCTATTCTATTCTATTCTATTCTATTCTATTCTATTCTATTCTATTCTATTCTATTCTATTCTATTCTATTCTATTCTATTCTATTCTCCAATATTTATTCTATTCTGTTGTGTTCTGTTCTGTTGTGTTCTGTTCTATTCTATTTTCCAATATTTATTCTATTCTATTCTATTCTATTCTATTCTATTCTATTCTATTCTATTCTATTCTATTCTATTCTATTCTATTCTATTCTATTCTATTCTATTCTATTCTATTCTATTCTATTCTATTCTATTCTATTCTATTCTATTCTCCAATATTTATTCTATTCTGTTCTGTTCTGTTCTGTTCTATTCTATTTTCCAATATTTATTCTATTCTATTCTATTCTATTCTATTCTATTCTATTCTATTCTATTCTATTCTATTCTATTCTATTCTATTCTATTCTATTCTATTCTATTCTATTCTATTCTATTCTATTCTATTCTATTCTATTCTCCAATATTTATTCTATTCTATTCTGTTCTGTTCTATTCTATTCCTACCCCCAAACATCTCAAGAGTTCTCAAAACATCTCAGTGAACTCCGATTGGCTGGAAATGGACTGGTCACGGGGAGAGGGGGTGGAGATATGGGCTGGGGGGGGGCAAACCTACACTTTATTTTTGTATCCAGCGAGCGTGGATTTCAGAGCTGGCTTGACTTTATTGCAATCATCACTCTTAGTAAAAAGAACTCTTTGCTTTAACCAAATGGAGTCGAAGGCCTGCCTTTCCTAAGGGATTGGATTGGGGCATGTCTGGCAGCAAGATTGTCAAGAGAGGTGATTTCCTGATTAATGTCTCATCTTTCCAGCTGGAATATTTTGTACGAATGAAGGGGACACGATGACCAAAAGAGAACTCTTCTTTAAGACAGAACCTTTTATATGTTATGATGGAAAATAAAATGTACTTCTCCCAAAATGTAAAGATTTGGTTTTATAATAAAAAAGGAATGATACTGTTATTCAATTGATGATCGAAGTATCCTATGTCTTCAGAGGTTGTGGGTGCTCCATCACTGGAGGCTTTTAAGAAGAGATTGGACAGCCATTCGTCTGTAATGATAATAAGTCTCCTGCTTGAGCAGGGGGTTGGACTGGAAGACCTCCAAGGTCCCTTCCAGCTCTATTATTCTGTTATACAGTTTACCAATTAACTATTCTAAATTTCTAAGAAAACAAGCAGCGAAACAGACATTTCCCCCATTATTATTATTATTGGGTTAATCTTCAGTTTGGTTCACAGTCTGAGACCGGTAAAAGCTTAACCATTCAAGTCCTAACCAAGGACCTAAGAGATGTTAAGGTAACATCTGAGTAGATAGGCAGTTCCGAGTAAGGTGCTTTTTTGCAAAGTCAGGATATTCTGACTTCTTATAAGTTCAAAATTTCCATGTATCTAAACAGCCCTTTGGGTATTGCCATGGTGGCCCAGTGGTTAGAATGCAGCACTGCAGGCGAACTCACTGTCCACTGCCAGCAGTTCGATCCTGACTGGCTCAAGGTTGACTCAGCCTTCCATCCCTCTGAGGTCGTAAAATGAGGGCCCAGGTTGTTGGGGGCAATTATGCTGACTCTGTAAACTGCTTAGAGAGGGCTGTAAAGCACTGTGAAGCGGTATATAAGTCTAAGTGCTGCTGCTATTGCTCCAAGGGCTCCTGTTACTATTGGTACAACCATTGATTTCTTCCTCCACAATTCCTCAACTTCAATTTGCAAATCACAATATTTTGTTATTTTTCTTAGCTTTCTTTTCAATTCGTGCAATCACCTGAATTGAATAATAATCTTCTCCTTCTCCTTCTTCTTCTCCTCCTCCTCCTCCATCCCCTCATTCTCCTCCCCTCCCTCCCTTCCCTCCTCCTCCCTCCCCTCCTTGTCCTCCTTCCCATTCTTACTCTTACTTTTATTCCCATTCTTATTCCTATGTATGGATCATACTTTCTCTAGAATTTGCATTCTGTCTCCTCCGGGGACATGCTCACTGAAAAACAAACATTCAGAGCCTCCTCTGGTGAGACCTAAGATGCTCCTGGAATATCATCATTGTCCTGATCTCTCCTGGAGCGGTGACAGCAATAGTCCAATGATTGCAGCAAAGGTTTTTCCGTTGTCTTGTCACAGCAAACTGCCTTCCCAGATCTGACTCACAGCAGGCCCAGTTATTGAGTTCTTCATCTCTGTCCCTGCAGTGGAAGCTCTCAAGATACCCTCAAGCAAGGTTTAAACCCCTGGTGATTGGACACCTGCGGCAATGTTAGATGCTGCATTATTGCTTCCAAAACTGGTTTTTACCTCTGAAGACAGATTCCTTACTACTACCTCAATTTATGATCACAGTTGGACACGAATTTCCATTGCAAAGCCAAGCTGTTGTTCTGTGAGTCTTGCCCAATTTTATGACCATTTTTGTCACAGTTGTTAAGTGAATCACTGCAGTTGTGAGGTGAAGCCTGCAGTCCTGAAATGAACCTGGCTTTCCCCATTCACTTTGTTTGTCGGAAGCTGGCTAGGAAGGTTGCAAATGGCAATAATGTAAACCCCAGGATGCTGCAACTGTCATAAATATGTACATATTGCGAAGCACTTGATCTTTTATCACAACTGTGGGGATGCTGTGATGGTCGTAAGTGTGAAGACCTGCAGGGACCTGTCCAGACCATCACCAGGAGTCAAGACTGACTGAAAGACACAACACTTGCACAATAAAGACTCAAACTGGGTAAGGCCTTTGCTGAGAATCACTTAACAGAAAGTTTTGTTCTAACAGAATAACAGAATACAAGAACTGGAAGGGACCTTGGAGGTCTTCTAGTCCAACTCCCTGCTCAGGTAGGAAACCCTATACCATTTCAGACAAATGGTTGTCCAGTCTCTTCTTGAAAACTTCCAGTGGTGGAGCATCCACAACTTCTAGAGGCAAGTTGCTCCACTGATTCATTGTTCTCACTGTCAGGAAGTTCTAGGTTACTTCTCTCTTTGGTCAGTTTCCATCTGTTGCTTCTTGTCCTGCTTTCAGGTACTTTGGAGAATAGCTTGACTCCCTCTTCTTTGTGGCAGCCCCTGAGATATTGGAAGACTGCTATCATGTCACCCCTCACTCTTCTCTTTGTTAAACTACACATATCCAATTCCAGCAACCGTTCCCTATATGTTTTAGCCTCCAGCCCTCTAATCATCTTTGTTGCTCTTCTCTGTACCCTTTCTAGAGTCTCGACATCTTTTTTACATTGTGGTGACCAAAACTGGATTCTAGGCACAGTGGGTTTTATTTTTATCCATTCATTTAGGCTCAGATCATTCAGGGAAATTAAATAGCATAGCCAGTGAGAAGAAGGCCAGGAATAAGCAGTGGGGAGGGTGGGGGGGGGGGAGCAGGTCTTGAGAGCTGTCAAGTTAAACATTCTTCAACTGATGAAAATGTAGATTCATTTTGACATATCAACTTGGAATTGCTGGTCCAATTAATCTTTCAATTTCTTTTGCACACACAAACATGATAGGTCTACAATAATACCTTTCCTCCCCCAGCAATTCGTTCATTAAGGCATTTCTCCTTTCCTTGGATAAAAGAAGGTGTAGCTTGGTATAATATCCACACAAGATGCTTAGCCATGTCAGGAAAAGCCACCTTTCTACACCTTGGTTAAACTTGGGTTGTTGGTTGAGTTATTTTAGTGGCTTAGTGCAGCGTTTTCCAACCTTAGGAACTTGAAGATGCGTGGACTTCAACTCCCAGAATTCCCCAGCCAGCATAGCTGGCTGGGGAATTCTGGGAGTTGAAGTCCACGCATCTTCAAGTTCCTAAGGTTGGGAAACGCTGGCTTAGTGTATTGCTTGAACTAAGCTCATTTCTTCAGTTGATGATTCTGGGTCTTGTGGGAATCCAGAAAATGTCCCGTTCTCTCGAAGTATTAGTACTGCTTTATAAAACCCTAGTGAGACCACACCTGGAATACGGCAAGCAATTTTGGTCACCATACTACAAAAAAGTTGCCGAGACTTTGGAAAAAGTGCAGAGAAGAGCAGCTAAAATGATCCAAGGCCTGGAGACTAAAACATACAAAGAATGGCTGCAGGACATGGGTTTGGCTACTCTAAAGAAAAGAAGAAATAGGGGGGACAGGATAGCAGTATTCCAGTATTTGAGGAGCTGCCACACAGAAGAGGGCGGTCACGTTATTCACCAAAGCACCAGAGGACAGGACATGAAACAATGGTTGGAAACTGACCAAAGAGAGAAGCAACCTCGAATCAAGGAGAAACTTCCTAACAGTGAGGACAATTAAACAGTGGAACAGCTGGCCTCCAGAAATCATGGGTGCTCCACACTCTTTTTAAGAAGAGACTAGACAGTCATTTGTCTGAAATGGTATAGGTTCTCTTGTTCGAGCAGGGGGCTGGACTAGAAGACCTCCAAGGTCCCTTCCAGCTCTATTCTATTCTACATTCTCTTGTTCTGCTCTCAATCCCTGACAGTTCTTTGGCTCTTCTCCAAAGAGATTGTAACGGAATCTAGCTTACTTTTTCATCTCAAGGCTACTCTTTGACAATGTACGAAGGTTATTGGAAAGGACTGCTTTAATGCTGGTACAATTAAATCTGTGTCATTGCAGGGCTGGGGATGAGATGAAAGCAACTGGCATGGGGACAAAAAACATAGAACATAGAATCATAGGGCTGGATCCTTGGAGATCTTCTAGTCGAAGCCTTGCTCAAGCAGAAGACCTTATATCACCCTGGTCAAATGGCTGTCCAATCTCTTCTTGAAAACCTCCAGGGATGGAGCACCCACAACTCCAGGAGACAAGTTATTCCATTGATCAATTGTTCTCGCTGTCAGGAAATTCCTCCTTAGTTCTAGGCTGCATCTCTCTTTAACATGCTTCCACCCGTTACTTCTTCTCCTGCCCTCAGATGCTTTGTAGAATAGGTTGACCCTCTCTTCTCTGCCACAGCCCTTCATGTACTGGAAGCAAATACGATGGTACCTCGGTACTCACTGTTAATTGGTTCCGGGAGGCTGGATGAGTACTAAAGCAACAAGTACCAAACAAATCATGTGATGTGACAAGAGCCTTGGTGGAGCAGTGGGCTAATGCCTCCCTAAGTAACACCAGCTGCCTGCAATTAGTACAGGTTCGAGTCCCACCAGGCTCAAGGTTGACTCAGCCTTCCATCCTTCCGAGGTAGGTAAAATGAGGACCCAGATTGTTGGGGGCAATTAAGCTGACTTTGTAATAATGCCACTTGGGGTGTGTGTGAAAGCCCTAACAAGCAGGCATATACATAGAATGAAGGCTACTGCTAAGCTTGTAAGCCGCCCTGAGTCTTCGGAGAAGCAAGACATGTTGAGTACCAAACAAATGACAAGTATCGGGACAAAATTTTCACACCAAAATGCGTCTAGTACCAAATTCGATGAGTTTGAAAGAAGTCGAGTACTGCAATATGACTGTAGAGAAAGCAGAGGTGGCCAGGACATGTTTGGATCCACTATGGCATCATCCTAAAGAGCAGTCCTTTCATCCATTCTGCTTAAATAGAATGGCCTCCAACGTCTCTTTTGAAAAAAATCTCCCTGGTAGTCCCAATGTCCTGGAAGATATTTTGCCAGTGATGCACCATAAAGGGAAAGGTAGGGAAGAACATCTGGATGAAAGAACCTAGCGCTACAGAAGTGCAGACTCAGTTTCTCTCCGGTGGCCACCTTCTCCAGCAGCAGGCAGAGTTCTGGATCTTTGTCTGAATAATAAAAATAGCATCGTTTTCCCCCTCCCCGTCCATGCTGAGTGGTCCCTGGCCTCCAAACATCTAAAGGGCTTTGTTGCCAAGGCAACAGCCTGTCTCCTAGCTGCAAAAAGGCCACCAGATGAAAGCAGCCTATAGAAAAATGAACGAAAGGACAAGGAGACAACAACAATGACAGGGGGAAGAAGAAGAAAAATCTACCAAGCAATAGAAGAGAGGGAGGGAAGCAATTTCTTGTGGAAGAATAAACTGCAAAAATGAGACAAGTGAGCTGATGAGATCCAGAACAAGGACTTAAAAAAACAGAACTATGAAAATCCCTCTAACTAAATGGAAGAATGCTCGGATTTGCAGAAATCAGCCTGGGCTGTCCTAAAATACAGCGCTTAAAATTTCAAAGAGAGCCAGTTTTAGTGTAGTGGTTAAGCCTTCAGGTAAGTGGTTATAAACTGGGAGGCCAGGAGCTCCAGTTCTATCCTAGGCGCGAAGCCAGCAGGGTGACCTTGGGCCAGTCCTTCCCTCTCAGCCCTAGGAAAGAGGCAATGGCAGACCACTTCCCAAAAACGAGGCTGAGAAAACAGCGTGCAGGAAGTCCTCAACCTGTGACCACAATTAAGCCCAACATTTCTGTTGCCAAGCAAGACAGTTGTTAGGTGATCTTTTGCCCCATTTTATGACCTTTCTTGCCACGGTTGCAAAGTGAATCGCTGCAGTTGTTAAGTTAGAAGCACGGTTGTTAAGTGAATCCGGCTTCCCTCTTGACGTGGCTTGTCAGAAGGTCGCAAAAGGTGGAATGTGTTACAGCTGGGATACTGCAACCGTCATAAATGTGAGTCAGTTGTGTAGCGTCCGAATGTTGCTCATAAGCCACAGAAATTGTGGATGCTCCATCACTGGAGATCTTTAAGAAGAGACTAGACAATCACTTGTCTGAGATGGTATAGGTTCTCCTGCTTGAGCAGGGGGCTGGACTAGAAGACCTCCAAGGTCCCTTCAAATTCTATTCTATTCTATTCTATTCTATTCTATTCTATTCTATTCTATTCTATTCTATTCTATTCTATTCTATTCTATTCTATTCTATTCTATTCTATTCTATTCTATTCTATTCTATTCTATTCTATTCTATTCTATTCTATTCTATTCTATTCCATTCCATATATTCTATTCTATTCTATTCTATTCTATTCTATTCTATTCTATTCTATTCTATTCTATTCTATTCTATTCTATTCTATTCTATTCCATTCTCCATTCTCCATTCTATTCTATTCTATTCTATTCTATTCTATTCTATTCTATTCTATTCTATTCTATTCTATTCTATTCTATTCTATTCTATTCTATTCTATTCTATTCTATTCTATTCTATTCTATTCTTATTCTATTCTATTCTTCTGTTCTATTCTATTCTATTCTATTCTATTCTATTCTATTCTATTCTATTCTATTCTATTCTATTCTATTCTCCAATATTTATTCTATTCTGTTGTGTTCTGTTCTGTTGTGTTCTGTTCTATTCTATTTTCCAATATTTATTCTATTCTATTCTATTCTATTCTATTCTATTCTATTCTATTCTATTCTATTCTATTCTATTCTATTCTATTCTATTCTATTCTATTCTATTCTATTCTATTCTATTCTATTCTATTCCATTCCATCCCATCCCATCCCATATTCTATTCTATTCTATTCTGTTCTGTTCTGTTCTGTTCTGTTCTGTTCCATCCCATCCCATATTCTATTCTATTCCATTCCATTCCATTCCATATTTTCTATTCTACTCTATTCTATTCTATCCACTTTTCTCAGTGCCGCTGTACTTTTGAACGGTCACTAAATGAATAGTTGTAAGTCGAGGACTTCCTGTCATTGGCTTCCGCTCAGCCTTGCCAGAGAGAAGCCTGCTTTAGTCAGTGACCTGGGGTCAATGTTACCGCTTCCTTGATTTCCCACCTGCTGGCTGTGTGGTGCCAGGGTTCGCCGAGCTTTGCTTTCTTCTCGGCTTCCCTTGGGCGCCAGGGGCTGGGTGCCCTCCTCCTTTTCTGCTCTAAGGCCACTCGGCAAGGCCAGGCAGGGGCATCTCTGGGATCCTGCCAGCTCCCATTTGTCTCCACTCATCACTTTCGGACGGAAAGTGTTTGCCCTGCCAAGGACCTGCCATGTTGCTTGCCAGAGGGAAGCGGAGCCGTTGGGATGAATGAAAGGGGAAAAGAAAAGCAGAAGGGCTCTTGTGCCAACTGGATTTCCAGCTGAAAGGGCTGCCCTCCCTCACCCTGGGTTTGGTCCTTCGGGGCAGGCCGAGAGGCTGGCAGAATGCCCGGTGGCTTTTGTCCTTCCCGGTTTCTTAGAGCTTCGCTCTGGGCGTGGCGATACAGCTCTTTGTAAAAAATGCAAACTTGGAGAGACGATCCTAGCAGACTAGATGCAAGGAGGAGGCCCGGATAGATCAGCGTCTTTTATTACAGAGAGTCTTCTGGCAGCGGGGAAGGTTTTCTACAGGAGAATAGGAATCTGTTCAGAATTATCTTTAGGCACTCTATGGGGACCTTTTCTCTCGTTTTTATGGAGTGCCCTCTCCTCATTTAGCTACTGCAATCTGTTCCAACAACCTGGCCACTAAGTGAACATGAGAGAGAGAGAGAGAGAGAGAGAGAGAGAGAGAGAGAGAGAGAGAGAGAGAGAAGGAGGAAGAAGAGAAGGAGGAGGAAGAGAAGGGAGGGAGGGAAGGAAGGAAGAGGAAGAAAGAAAGAAGGGAGAAGAGAGGGAGGGAGGGAGGGAGGGAGGGAGGGAAGGAAGGAAGGAAAGAAGAGGGAGAAAGAAAGAAGGGAGGAGAGAGGGAGGGAGGGAGGGAGGAAGGAAGGATGGAAGGAAGGAAGGAGAGAGAGAAGAAGGGATGGACACCTGAAGATTACTGGTTGCTGCTGTCTCATTCAGATAAAGTCTTCTATACGGAGATGAGCACCGGCCCCTAGAGTCGGAAACGACTAGCACGCACGTGCGGGGGAACCTTTACCTTTACCTTTACAGTATCCTATGCCTGGCCCATTTCCCCCCCCTTTTTTCCCCCCTCCTCCCAGGGTGGAGAGAACCTAGCAGTTCCCTAAATGTGCCAACCGCAACTCAACAAACTCAGCTCCGTAACCTTAATGGGTTGATTAGAACCCTCCCAGGCAGCTCCCTGCTATCTGAAACTGACTAGACCACAATCATTTTCTCCTTGAAGGCTTTTGCTGTGAGGCGCATAAAATGAGTTGTAAATGCGCATGGTTTCTCCCCCCCTTTTTAATTACTATTGTATTTGAGGGGTCCCTAGCGCGCTCTGAGCTTGGCTGTTTTCTTGCGTACGTTTCATTACCCAAACTTAACGTTATCATTGCGCTGATGATGTTACCTAGTTGGGCAACGAAAGGTCTGCAAGGAAACAACCCAGCTCAGAGAACACTAGGGACCCCTCATTTCAACCTTGAGCTACAAATAATCTCCTTTATCGGTACTGTTGTATATTTGTCAACAGTTGCTAAACAAGGAGTGGTTGTAATTTTTTTCCCCTCTGTCTGTTCCTCAGCTTTGGAAGTTGAGAGAACTGACGTAAGATTTTGGTAACCATCTTGCTTGATTTTTGAGTACATTCAGCCTTGTGGATTTCTGCCCTCAAATCCCCGAGAGGCCTACAAGCAGAGAGCACAGAGCAGACGAGGCTTGTGCACGAAATGACAGCATATTATTTTTTTTGGTGGTGTAGGAAGACCAAACCAATTAGAGGAGAAAGGTCCCTCCGTAGCTGTTAGCTATTCACAAGACAATCCAGAAGACAATTTGAATTCCAGGTGCAGGTTTTAAAAATAACATTATAGGTCTTTTAATTGTATCTTTCGCACGAGGGAGGGAAGGGAATGGTGTAAAAAACGCAAGTGAGGTACTCTGGAGCTATCGCTGTTTCCAAGAATGCTTCTGGGTCCCACCCAGCTTATAGAAAATAAACACACGAGGTGGTTTGTCTGTTTTGCCTGCCCTTTTGAAACGTGTCTGCTTGTGCAGGAATGCAAGAAAGTCAAACTGGAGGTGGCAGCAGAAATAAGAGCAGAAATTAATTCAAAATGGATCCAGTGAAGGCGCGTCTTGATTTTTCTGGGAGTTGAAGTCCACAGAGCTGTCAAGGTTGAATTGGGTCAAGGTTGAGATTTTTAAGAAGAGATTGGATAGCCATTTATTTGGAATGGTATTGAGCAGGGGGTTAGACTAGAAGACCTCCAAGGTCCCTTGCAACTCTATTATTTTGCATTCTTTGCAGTTTCTCTCCCCCCCAAAGTACTGGAGATGATTATTTCTGCCTGCCCTACCATCAACCTGGACATTTATTTGTATTGCTCTCTCGTTACGATGAAGATTTAATCCGCACTGATGTACCATACAAATTTAATCATGACTGGCATGTTTTTGTTCTACACCATATAAATATATTTTTTCATCTGCGAGGGATCCATTAACAGAGATGAATCCTTAAATCATTCAGAAGGTAATTACTTGCAGTGTGCACAGCAAGAAAGGGTGGGGGAGCAGAAGACACACACACACACACACACACACACATGACAAGACATCCAATTTGCGTCTCCTGGATTACATCACTCAAGAATTTGCAAGGAAAAGAGTAGGTAAAAACTCGGGTGGGCTGTGAACTCCATAGGCCTGGTGCTTGGGATCCACCAGGGATGAACACAGCCTCTCGTGGCTTCAGCAAATCAAACTGAGGATTGATTGGATCTATTAAATTCATTTGGATGATTTGGACCAATTTGGAGTGTTTTCCTTGTAAATAGACCAAATTGGTCCAAATTAATTCGAGTATAGTTTGTAGGTTCAGGCCAACTCTATTTGGTTGCCTGAATCGAAACAAATTTATTTGATGAATAAGGTTGAAGTTAATCAGGCCTGATTGTCCCACCCAACAGCTAGAACAAAGAATAAGGGTTGGAAGGGACCTTGAAGTCTTCTAGTTCAAATCCCTGCTTGAGCAGAAGACCCTATACCAGGGGTAGGCAACTTCGGCTCTTTTATGACTCATGGACTTCAACTCCCAGAATTCCTATCTATCTATCTATCTATCTATCTATCTATCTATCTATCTATCATCTATCTATCTATCTATCTATCTATCTATCTATCTATCTATCTATCTATCTATCTATCTATCTCTATCTCTACCTACCTACCTACCTATGTCTCTCTCTGTCTCTCTCTCTACCTACCTACCTACCTACCTACTGATCTATCTATCTATCTATCTATCTATCTATCTATCTATCTATCTATCTATCTATCTATCTATCTATCTATCTATCTATCTATCTATGTATCTATCTATGTATGTATGTATCTATCTATCTATCTATCTATCTATCTATCTATCTATCTATCTATCAATCATCTATCTATCTATCTATCTATCTATCTATCTATCTATCTATCTATCTATCTATCTATCTCTATCTCTACCTACCTACCTACCTATGTCTCTCTCTGTCTCTCTCTCTCTACCTACCTACTGATCTATCTATCTATCTATCTATCTATCTATCTATCTATCTATCTATCTATCTATCTATCTATCTATCTATCTATCTATCTATCTATCTATCTATCTATCTCTATCTCTACCTACCTACCTATGTCTGTCTCTGTCTCTGTCTCTGTCTCTGTCTCTGTCTCTGTCTCTCTCTCTGTCTCTCTGTCTCTGTCTCTGTCTCTGTCTCTGTCTCTGTCTCTGTCTCTGTCTCTGTCTCTCTCTCTCTCTCTCTCTCTCTCTCTCTCTCTCTCTCTCCCTACCTACCTCTCTCTCTCTCTCTCTACCGATCTATCTATCTATCTATCTATCTATCTATCTATCTATCTATCTATCTATCTATCTATCTATCTATCTATCTATCTATCTATCTATCTCTATCTCTACCTACCTACCTACCTATGTCTCTCTCTGTCTCTCTCTCTCTACCTACCTACCTACCTACCTACCTACTGATCTATCTATCTATCTATCTATCTATCTATCTATCTATCTATCTATCTATCTATCTATCTATCTATCTCTATCTCTACCTACCTACCTATGTCTGTCTCTGTCTCTGTCTCTGTCTCTGTCTCTGTCTCTGTCTCTCTCTCTCTCTCTCTCTCTCTCTCTCTCTCTCTCTATCCCTACCTCTCTCTCTCTCTCTCTCTCTCTCTCTCTATCTATCTATCTATCTATCTATCTATCATCTATCTATCTATGGCAGTTGCCAAGTGCCCAAATTCTGATCACGTAACTATGGGGATGCTGCAGTATGAGAGCTGCTGTAATTTTGAAGAGTCCATAAACAAATAACTATCTGTATGTGTTCAAAAGTCTATCTTTCTCTTCTGGTCTTTTTGAGTTTACGCAAAGTTTGGAAATAAATCCCGTTAGTTCCTCAGCAATTTTATTCTGATGTTACTCTTCTCAGTATGAGTCTCTGTCAGAAGAAACAACTATAGGAAACTCACTGTAAAGCACAACTATCCAACCTTGGCAACTTTTAGATTGATGGACTTCAGCTTCCAGAATTCCCCAGCCACAATGGCTGCCTGGAGAATTCTCAGAATTGAAGTCCAAGAATAACAGAATAACAGAATTGGAAGGGACCTTGGAGGTCGCTAGTCCAACCCCCTGCCACCAAGCAGGATACCCTACACCAGGGGTGTCAAACTCGCCATGTCACATGACGTGTGACTATGTATTGCTACTTTTTCCCCATTGCCCGAGCTGGGGTGGGCGTGATTTCAGCATGACACCCCTGCCCTATAACATTCCAGTCTCTTCTTAAAAACGTCTCCCCTGATGGAGCACCCACAACTTCTGGAGACCAACTATTCCAATGATTAATTGCTGTCACTGACAGGAAGTTTCTTTTTAGTTCTAGATCAGATCTTTCCTTGATAGGTTTCCATCCATTACTTCTTGTCTTGCCCTCAGGGGCTTTGGAAAATAGGCTGTCCTTCTTTGTGACAGCCCCTCAGATATTGGAAGACTGCTATCGTGCCACCCCTAGTCCTTCTCTTCGTTAGACTAGACATACTCAGTCTAGTCTTAAAATTGCCAAGGTTGGACACCCCTGCTATGAAGAAAGTCTGGGAGCTGTCCAGGGTCCTAACACTAGACAAAGCCTCTTTCCTCCTCTAGAACTGACCAGCTGCATCTCGCTTACCTCTGCTTTGCCCTAATGTCTCATCCACTCAAAACCTTTGTTTGGCTGATCAGAGCTAAGAAGTTCACTCAGCTTGAAGACCTCCTTATGAGGTTGTTGTTGTTAGCTGCAAAGTCGTGTCCGACCCGTCACGACCCCATGGACAATGTTCCTCCAGGCCTTCCTGTCCTCTACCATCTTCTGGAGTCCATTTAAGCTCACGCCTCCTGCTTCAGTGACTCCATCCAGCCACCTCCTTCTCTGTTCGCCCCTTCTTCTCTTGCCCTCAACCTTTCCCAGCATTAGGCTCTCCTCCAGTGAGTCCTTCCTTCTCATTAGGTGGCCAAAGTATTTGAGTTTCAGCTTCAGGATCTGGCCTTCTAAAGAGCAGTCAGGGTTGATCTCCTCTAGGACTGACCGGTTTGATCGCCTTGCAGTCCAAGGGACTCGCAGGAGTCTTCTCCAGCACCACAGTTCAAAGGCCCTAAAGAGGTAGCCTTTCCTTAATGACACCTGAGGTTCAAAGGTATGACAGACCTCCACAAGAGCTACTTGAAATCAGGTGATAGCATTTTTTGGACTCTTTGAGTGCATGGCAACCAGCTCACATTTATGGCCATGTGCATGTCTTACAGTCACGTGACCATGTGTTTTGTCGCTGAATAGAGGAATTCAAAAGAAAAGTTTGGGGAATGTTTATGTGTGTGTATCTGTGTGCCCACATAGCCCATTATCCTCTGTTTTGTGCCTCCTTTGCCTATTAGGCAGGTTGGGATCAAATTTGTGCTTCTCATTTTGTCGAAGATCCGTTTAAATAGCATTCAAACACGGACAGATGTCATTTCAAGTCCTATTTGTTTGGATTTGCCAGCTGTTTCTGCAAAACTCACTACAGTAAATAAGTAACAGGGAACAGATGGATAAAAAAATTAGAAGGCTCTTAGGCTTTGCCTTCAAAATGACTCCTTGATTTTTTCTAAAGATGGATCCCAAGTGGGCACTTAATTTTTGACTTGCCGTGGGTGACATATAATCAATGTGTCTGTTGGTGAAATAGTTTTTTTCTAACTTCCCACTTCTCGGGAAATAAGGAAAGGGTGGAAGACACCCTGAAAGTGGAAAAAGTGGGGATGAGTTACAAACAGATGAATGCACCATCTTATTGGCACTGGCTGGGGGGAGGAGTTGAAACTGGGCATTTCTATATTTTAAAACAATATTTTTTCTTTTTGACAAAAAACATAAAAACTAACACAAATTAATAAAAAGCAAAAGAAGGAAAGCAGGCAGGCAGGCAGGCAGGCAGGCAGGAAGGAAGGAAGGAAGGAAGGAAGGAAGGAAGGAAGGAAGGAAGGAAGGAAAAAAGTGCAGAAGGACTGAAAATGTATATAAAAAGGGATCTTCCAATTTCTTCTGCAGCAAATATAACTGCCTTAACTCTTAATTCATGATTGCAAAGAAAGAGCTCACTTTTTTCTTTTATCTCTCTTTTTTTCTAATGAAAACCACAAATCATGAGTGTATTGTTCCCTGTTTCCTGCAAAATGTCTATAAGGACTTTCCAGTAAACCATTGACATAGATAGTTTTTCTCCTCTAATCAAAGAGGTTAATTTAGCCATCCCTCCAAGTTCCAACATCTTCTCCAGCCAGTTCTCCATTATGGATGGTGTTGAATCTTTCACCATAGAAGGGTCTTTGCTCTATCTATCTATCTATCTATCTATCTATCTATCTATCTATCTATCTATCTATCTATCTATCTATCTATCTATCTATCTATCTATCTATCTATCTATCTATCTATCTATCTAGAGATAGAGATAGATATATAGATAGATATAGATATATAGATAGATATAGATATAGATAGATAGATAGATATAGATAAATATATAGGTAAAGGTAAAGGTTCCCCCGCACATGCGTGCTAGTCGTTTCCAACTCTGGGGGCCAGTGCTCATCTCCCTTTCAAAGCCGAAGAGCCAGCACTTGTCTGAGGACGTCTCCGTGGTCATGTGGCCGGCATGACTAGACGCCAAAGGCGCACGGAGCACTGTTACCTTCCCACCGGAGTGGTCCCTATTTTTCTACTTGCATTTTTATGTGCTTTCGAACTGCTAGGTTGGCAGAAGCTGGGACGAGTAACAGGCGCTCACTCTGTTACGCGGCACTCGGGATTCGACCTGCCAAACTGCCGACCTTCTGATCGACAAGCTCAGCGTCCTAACCCACTGAGCCACCGTGTCCCTCTTAGATAAATATATAGATATAGTAACCGTTCAAAGTTACACCACACTGAAAAAGCGACTTATGACAATTTTTCACCCTTAGCAACAGGAATTTTAGGGTCAATTGAGGTCATAATTTGAGTATTAGCTGTAAAGACATGAGAACATTACATTTCTCTGTTTAGCCCTGGTTCTTAACTGTCAATTGTGGGCATCCCATTTCCTGAAGACTGTCGATAGGCCGGAAGGATATGGACTCAGAAGGTGATAAGAGACTGACTTGAGGACATGCTGTAATTGAGAAAAGACTGGGGACATTCCATCTGGAGAAAAGTGGCATGAGGGACAATGCGATGTCAGTCAGAACCAGACATAATGCATATACATTGCAGCTACCTTGATATTGTTTTAAATATAATAAAATATTTGCTGGTCTATGGCTGAATAAAATTAATTGATTGGTTGCTATAACAGTGGTCTTCCAGTACTTGAGAAGCTGTCACAGAGAAGAGGGGGGGGGTCCACCTGTTGTTCTCCAAAGCACCTGAGGGTAGGACAAGTAGCCAAGACCGGCAGCTTGTCAAAGAGATCAAATATGGAACTAAGGAGGAATTTCTATGAAGCTGCCAAAAAAAACCAATGAAGTCCTAGGCTCCATTAATAGAGGGATAGTTTTAGGATCATGAGAAGCGATAATACCGCTTTGTATAGCACTGGTAAGACCACGCTTGGAATACTGTGTCCAGTTCTGATCACCATGATACAAAGAAGATGCTGAGACTCTAGAACAGACATGTCAAACACAAGGCCTGGGGGCCAGATCCGGCCCGCGAAGTGGTTTCATGCGGCCCGCAAAGCCATCCTGGAAACAGTGAAGGAACGGCCGCCACTGCCTTGGCCCTGGCCCAGAGACCCTCCTCCTGCCAGAGACTCTGAGATCTGTCCCACTCCTGCCCAGGCCCCCATAGGCACCCTTGATGCGAACGATGTAGAGCTGGCCACGCCCACCCAGTAGGCCATTCGCACTCTGGCCACACCCACCCAGTAGGCCACGCCCACCCAGGCGATACCCACCCGGCCCCCTGAGGGCAACTGCAATGCCGATGCGGCCCTCAATGAAATTGAGTTTGACACCCCTGCTCTAGAAAGAGTGCAGAGAAGAGAAATAAATTTGACTAGGGATTTGGAGGCTAAAGCAAATGAATGGCTGAGGGAGCTAGGTAGGTATAACCTAATGAAGAGAAGACTTGGGATGACATGATAACAGTCTTCCAATATTTAAGCGGGTGGTGGAGGTGGTGGTGGTGTCAACCTAGTTTCCAAAGCACCAGAGGGCAGGACATAAAGGACAAAAGCTATCAAGGAGGAAAATTTGCCAGAGAGAGAAGCAACCTGGAACTAAGGAGGAATTTCCTAACAACAAGAACGATCAACCAGTGGAAGGGCTTTGCCTTCAGAAGTTATGGGTACTCCATCACTGGAGGCTTTTGAGTAGAGACTGGACAGCCTTTTGTCAAGAATGGTATAGGGTCTCCTGCTAGAGCAAGCGGGTGGGACTAGAAGATCTCCAAGGCTCTTTCCAATCCTACTATTCCATATTTTATGTTCTATAAGAAAATGCTTCCTGACGGGGAGATCTATACCTTACTAGAACAGCTTACCTATGGAGACTGGAAAGTTTTAAGAAGAGGCTGGACAGCAACTTCTTGAAGATGATTTCATCACTTCTCCTGCAGATTTCAAAGTGTTGGACCTGATGATCTTGGTATTTCTTTCCACCTTTATAATTCTATAATGTCATTCTGGAAAACCCTGTTTAGTCCTAGTCTGGGCACTTAGGAGTGGTATCAAGGATTGGGCACCTCTGCAGAGAAATCGTTTGCTTTCTTGGATAGCTTTTGTGAAAAGCTCATCTGGATCCAGTCATCTTCAGGTAAATGTCTGCAAAATTCTTGTCAATGACCATTGGCAACATGAATTCTATATGGATCCCAGAAATGGCTTACTTGACACGACAGGTTATTAATGCTGCCCTTAATGACTTAATATGCCAGCAACAAGCAGTAACAATAGTTTTCCACAAGGGAGCACTGTGGCCCTAGCAAGTCACTGGTGACAAGTACCACCCAACTTGCGATTACTGCAAAATACAAACATGTCCACGTCTCACAAGCTCATATCTCCCAAGCTCACAAGCTAAGATCAACTAGGTTGTGGAATGCATTCATGAAAGTCCAAGCTAATTCTCATATTTTACCGAAACAGCCCTCACTAAGATTAATATGTTCCGGGTGGAAAGATATATTCTCAGGAGTGCCAGTATGGCATCAAGTAACTCTAGCTGAAAGCATAATGTGTGAGAATAGAATAGAATAGAATAGAATAGAATAGAATAGAATAGAATAGAATAGAATAGAATAGAATAGAATAGAATAGAATAGAATAGAATAGAATAGAATAGAATAGAATCTGGAAGGGACCTTGGAGGTCTTCTAGTCCAGCCACCCGCTCAAGCAGGAGACCTTATACCATCTCAGACAAGTGACTTTAGGGAGAAGAAGGTAACTGCCTGATGAACTGACACAGGACTGCATGCCCAGATCCTGCAATGGTATGTCGGAAGGACCTAGGGAGTCAGGAGGAAAACCTGCAGGTAACCCTCGGCCAAGCAGCAATTCATAGAGGAAATGGGGGTGTACCAATTATCTCAAAGGGGACCCTCCCTAGTTTCTTCTATAAAGACAAGGGGGAGAGACCTCCTTTCAGACGTCAGATTCTGTTACAGATAGCTTTGCTTAATGATAATGGTAACTGAGATTTCCATGGCTAAGCAACACAGGCATAAAGCACAATGCCATGTGAGCACATTTCTTAGTGATAGAAATCCCAGCAGTATCCACTGCCATGGTTAAGTGACAATGGTGGGCCATTAAAAGAGGATGCGCTGACGACGTCTTGCTGGCTTCCATCAAGCAAAAGCAATGGGGAAGCTGGTGGGAAGTCGCAAGTGCTGGATAGCTCACAAACAGGCTGGTGGGCAGGTAAGTGGCTGCCGTAGCATGGCATGAGCGTGGCTGAGTGGGTGGTATCTGATGCTGAGTGTGGGAGGTGCCAGTGTGCCAGTGTCAACCCATCTCAAGGGTGCTGTCTGCCAGGGCTCCAGCAGATATCTCCCATGGTCCTACCTTGTTTGTTTAGCTTTCATCAGAAGACATCACAGGAGGACAAAGAACAATGGTCTTCAAAGTCCTTGTGCCAAGCCGGAGAAAGGGCTAGGTAGCTAATGAGTTGTTTTCCAACATGTATTCGCGTGTAATGATAAACCAAAATTCTTCCAACCATGCTTTGGTGAAGCTGTCATGTAACAGCTGGCAATTTGGGGCACTAGACTAGGGCTTTGGGTGATAATCTGGAGAATCTACAATGGAGTCTCCAAAATATGCTTGTGAACACAAGGAATCTCTCTGGAACCAATTAAAGCAACTACATCTTTTCCAAGGATCACTCATCAAAGCTTGCTTTGAAGTCAGTGGCAATTTTCTTTGATCAAGGGTGAAAGACAGCCCCCAGCAGCCTTCAGAAGTCCCAAGAAAGTCCTGGCTGATTGCTATGACAACACGACACCCTATCAACACCTGTTAAAGGATGCTGTCCATGGTCCTGTTGGATGTAGCTGTGTTTACATTCTGTCGGCTGTAATAGCCTTCTGTAATTTAAGACAGCTATGCTGGTATCCCTCAAGTTACGACCACGATAGAGCCCCAAAATTTCCGTTGCTAAACGAGACTGATGTTAAGCGAGTTTTGCCCCATTTTATGAACTTTCTCGCCACAGTTGTTCAGTGAATCACTGCAGCTGTTAGGATCGAAAAACAGTTGTTAAGTGTTTTGGCTCCCCATCCACGTTGGCTTATCCGAAGAGTCATAAAAGGAGATTACATGACTCTGGGATAATGCAACTGCCATAAGTATGAGTTAGATGCCAAGTGTCTGAATTTTGATCACATGACCATGGGGATGCTGTAATGGTCGTGAGTGTGGAAAATGGACACATGTCACTTCTTTCAGGGCTGTTGTAACTTTGAATGGCCACTAAACGAACTGTGGTAAGTTGAGGACTACCTGTATCGGCCTTTCAATATCGAATAATTTGGAATTCTTGTGCCAAGTTGGACTAAGGCAACTGATTGCCTGAATGGCTGTTCTGTTGCACTCCGGGATCTCATAAGCAGTGCCCTGAATTACACGATGGAAGAGAGGCAGGATATCAAATATTCATGATCTGCACTGCACAGAAATGTCATATAGCTTTGGAGTTTCTCTCCTGACACCTGAAATCTATTCTTGGCTCAACTTCCTAGTCATTAGAGCTCGGCTTTATTGGGGCACACAGAAAACTGCTTGGACATGTTCTTTGGATTCAGAGGCCACCTGTCATGGCCCCATCGGATCCCGGTTCGAAGGAGGAGTTGTTGAAACCAGGATGGTCCAAGAGGGATGGCACATCTCCCCTGGAATGGTTGGAGAGGCCAGGGGCCACGGTTGATGCTGCCCTGGGTCCCTCAGGCATTGGGGGAGGTAGTTGACTGGATGGGGAGCTGCTTGCCCTCGCAGATGTGGGAGAAGTTGTCTTTCTCAGTAACAGTTGTTTGCTTTGGCATGCACTCCCCTAGTCTTGGGAAAAACTCAACCTTGACTTGTGCCTCTGCCTGTGTCTTGCCTGATGCCTTTGCCTTGTGGACTTGCCTTGCCCCGTGGACCTTAACTCTGGACCTCGCCCCGTGAGCTTACACCTTATCTTTGAACTTCCTCTCGGCCTTTGCAAATGGGTTTGTTCCTTACTAGGTTTTGTCTATGGAGATTCTCAGTCATCCAGATCATGGCTATCCCAAAGATAGCTGTCCCATGAGGCAACTGGACTTTCTTGTTTTTCTTTTTTCTTTTTGAAGACGCTTTGCTTCTCATCCCAAAGTCTTCTTCAGCTCTGACTGGATGGTGGGGAATGGAAGGATTTATACTCCTTGCAGACAGCTGGTCATTTGCCTTCTTCTAGAGAATTCTTGGCACTGCCCAGTGCATTCTTTGCACTATTCAGGTGAACCTGACGACACAGATAAACCTCCAAGTGGCCTCAATGACTCTCTAAAAGAAGGCAAATGACCAGCTGTCTGCAAGGAGTATAAATCTTTCCATTCCCCACCCTCCAGTCAGAGCTGAAGAAGCTTCTTGGTTGAGAGTGAAACATCTCTGAAGAAAAACAAGAAAAGTCCAGTTGCCTCCTGAAAAAGCATCTTTGGGATTACTAGCTTTTGTTTGTGAGTCTGTGAGTGACTGCCTTCAGAGGAGCTTGGAGGTGGAGATTTACTCCACCTGGTAGGGCCAGTTGTGGTGGAATTTAACAAAACAATAAAGGACTCTACAGAAGCCTGACTCTGCCTAGGTGACCTGGATTACAACACCATCATCTTACCCTATCTCTTGGGCAACCTGATTGCACAACTGTTGGGCAACCTTGAGGGTTGAACATGTGGACTGCAATGGACCATGGACCCTTTTCTTATTGGTTCCCTTTAGGAGAGATAACGAATCGTGTTGCAGCATTAGTAGAAACTGCAAGTTACAGCCCCACAGGCTGAATGGGACGGAGCTGGAGAAACCAAGCTGGCTGCAGAAAACACCAAAATGTTTGGCCAAGGCAGAACATCTAATCGTTGTGGAACAGATGCAGTAGGCTGTGGCTTTACTGAGTTGTCTGTGTAAGTTTTTTTTTTAAAAAAAGCCAAGTCTTGAGATGATTTTAAAGCTTTAGGTTAAGAAAAGAAAAAGTATTCCACTGGGCAGGAGTTGCTGAAGCTGCAAGCACTGAGGGATTGTTGTCAGTAATCCTTGTGGGAAGGATGACGAGCTCAGGAACTAAGGTGGGCCTGTTGGTCAATCCATCTGCATTTTTACAGCTTAATGGCTGAGCCGCAAGGTTAAATGTAGATGTATTCCAAGATACGGCAAAAAGGGAAAAAGTAGGAGATGGAAATCAGAGAGCAATCCACTGTGGACTGAATGATCTTGCCCAAAGATTCTCAGGCAATGAGGGTTCAGCAGTTCGATCCTGACCGGCTCAAGGTTGACTCAGCCTTCCATCCTTCTGAGGTCAGTAAAATTAGGACCCAGATTGTTGGGGGCCATAGGGTGACTCTGCAAACCTGTTAGAGAGGGCTGTAAAACTGTGTGAAGCGGTATATAAGTCTAAGTGCTATTGTTATTGACCTTCCTTCCTTCCTTCCTTCCTTCCTTCCTTCCTTCCTTCCTTCCTTCCTTCCTTCCTTCCTTCCTTCCTTCCTTCCTTTCTCCCTCCCTCCCTCCCTCCCTCCCTCCCTCCCATCCATCATGCACAGTGGTCAGAATGCAGCATTGCAGGCTGACTCTGCCCACTGCCAAGAGTTCAATCCAGACTGGCTCAAGATTGACTCAGCCTTCTATCCTTCTGAGGTCGGTAAAATGAGGACCCACATTGTTGGGGGCAATAGGCTGACTCTGTAAACTGCTTAGAGAGGGCTGTAAAGTGGTATGTAAGTCTAAGTACTATTGCTATTGCTACTGTTGCAGAATTGGCCATGCCCTATTTTTGAACAAGAAGGAGAAACAATAGAGGCAGAGGAGGCAGAGGAGGCATGCCGTCGGTCCTGTCAGCCCAATTAACACTGGAAAACTGCATCCACTTTTGGTCACCATGATGTAAAAAAGATGCTGAGACTTTACAAAGAGTGCAGAGAAGAGCAACAAAGATGATTAGGGGACTGGAGGCTAAAACGTATAAAGAACTTTTCAGGAATTGAGTGTGTTTAGTTTAATGAAAAGAAGGACTAGGGGTGACATGATAGCATTCTTCCAGTATCTCAGGGGTTGCCCCAAAGAAGAGGGAGTCAAGCTTTTCTCCAAAGCACCTGAAAGCAGGACAAGAAGCAACGGATGGAATCTAATCAAGGAGAGAAGCAACCTGGAACTAAGGAGAAACTTCCTGACAGTTAGAACAATTAACCAGTGGAACAACCTGCCTCCAGAGGTGGTGAATGCTCCAACACTGGAAGTTTTTAAGAAGAGACTGGACAGCCATTTGTCTGAAATGGTATAGGGTCTTCTGCTCGAGCAAGGAGTTGGACTAGAAGACCTCCAAGGTCCTTCTCTTCTCTTCTCTTCTCTTCTCTTCTCTTCTCTTCTCTTCTCTTCTCTTCTCTTCTCTTCTCTTCTCTTCTCTTCTTTTCTCTTCCTCCCATCCCATCCCATCCCATCCCATCCCATCCCATCCCATCCCATCCCATCCCATCCTATTCTATTCTATTCTATTCTATTCTATTCTATTCTATTCTATTCTATTCTATTCTATTCTATTCTATTCTATTCTATTCTATTCTATTCTTCTATTCTATTCTATTCTATTCTATTCTATTCTATTCTATTCTATTCTATTCTATTCTATTCTATTCTATTCTATTCTATTCTATTCTATTCTATTCTATTCTTCTATTCTATTCTATTCTATTCTATTCTATTCTATTCTATTCTATTCTATTCTATTCTATTCTATTCTATTCTATTCTATTCTATTCTATTCTATTCTATTCTATTCTATTCTATTCTTCTTTCAGTTAACGGGGTCCAGGAGGAGGGCCTCCTCTGCTGTGGCTCCTGCCCTCTAGAAAATTTTGCCCCCTGATGTGAAGTTGGCCCCAACCCTCCTATCTTTACATAAGGGTCTAAAGATGTGGCTGTGCCAATCGGCTTGGCAACCCAGTGGGGGAACAGCGCAATGCAGGTGGTTGATCGAGTAACAACAGATCCTACCTCCCCCCCAACTCCGACCCCGCCCTTCCCACGTATCCTTAGGTTTTACTGTCTGATTTTAATTGTTTTATGTTTTTGTTGCACATGTAACTCTAAGCCAACCAGACTTATCCTATGGTAAGATGGGCAACCAATACATTTTATAAATAAATAAAAATATTGATTAGTGATGTGACATTTGCAGCCCCTATCTTCTTGTTAACAATGCATTGATTTGGAGAAGCAGGGAATCAGTAGGGAATCCTGCTACGCTAGCATCATGCCAGATAATCGGGTATGGCAACAGAAATGTACTCATTTCTTTTTATCCTGCCTTTATTATATTTACAAATAGCTCAAGGGGGTGAACACAATCCAACACATCTTCCTGGTTCTATTTTGCCCACAAGAATAACCCTGTGAGGTGGGGCTGGCCAAAGATACCCAGCCGACTTTCATGCCTCAGCTGCAACTAGAACTCATCATCTCCTGTTGATGGACCCAAAGTCTCCCAGCTGCCTTTCAGGTCTAAGGTAGGACTAGAACTCACCTGGTTTCTAGGCCAGTACCGTCACCTCTACACCAAACTGGCTTCAAGATACACAAAGATCCAAGATACCCCAAAGAGCTGTTGAAGTTGCAGAGTTACGGAGGAAATCGAGCTGTGAAGGAAACCCCATTCCCTTTCAATCCATTCAATTGGAATCAATGGGACATTTTTATCTCAGTTCCAGAAAGACACCGGAATTTTCCTTCTCGAATTTTCCTTCCTTCAAGCATTTTAACCTGTAGGCCTAGACCAGGGATAGGCAACCTCGGCTCTTTTATGACTCATGGACTTCAACTCCCAGAATTCCTGAGCCAGCTCAGGAATTCTGGGAGTTGAAGTCCATGAGTCATAAAAGAGCCGAGGTTGCCTACCCCTGGCCTAGACCTCTCCAACTACAGGGGAAAAGCACTGCAGAAAAAGGAAGCCTTTGCTTTTCAAGAGTCGCTTGACAACGAGACGGGCAGCATATATAGTACATTTGATAATAAATAAATAAAGTAATAAACTTTGCATGAACAGAGAGTTAATTACGCTGCCTGCTACGTAACAGGGCATTTAAAAATAAATGGCCTACCTCCCCACGGACACCAGTTATGCTACAACCGGTGCAAAATGCGGCCGCGTGGGTGCTTATGGGAGTATCTCGGTACTCCCATGTTACACCACTCCTGTGCGAGCTGCATTGGCTTCCGGTTACCCTCCGAGTGCGATTCAAGGTGCTGGTAATCACCTTTAAAGCCCTACATGGCTTAGGCCCGGGGTACTTGCGAGACCACCTGCTGCCATTGTCAACCTCCCATCGCCCGGTTCGCTCCCACAGAGTCGGCCTCCTCAGGGTGCCGTCGGCCAGGCAATGCCGGCTGGCGACCCCCAGGGGGACAGCCTTCTCTGTGGGCATGCCAACCCTCTGGAATAAACTGCCTCCGGAGCTGCGGATGGCCCCTGACCTTCGGTCCTTCCACCGTGACCTGAAGACCTGGTTGTTCCAACAAGCGGGCCTGGACTGACTACGTTTTTTAATTAGGCATTTTTACTGGGTTAAATTGTCTTGTATTTATTGTATCTATTGTTTAATTCTTGTTTTAAATTTTTTACTTTATGTTTTTTTAATTTTTATGGTTGTGAGCCGCCCTTGAGTCCTCAGGGAGAAGGGCGGCATATAAATTTAATCAAATCAAATCAAGAAAAGCTGATCGCCCTAGAAAAACTTCTATAATGGGGAAAAGAGGAGAGCCTTAGAAGGTGCAGCAAGAAGATCCCCTGTTTTTTTTCCTTTTTCTTTTTCGAAGGCTGCGTGTGTTGATATTGCATGCACCAGTTTAACTAGCAGAAGCAAATTTCCTTTGGGGAAGAACCCAGCTAAGCTAAAAAGACAGAATTGCTTTTCCTTGAACAGAGACACAGCAATCAACTGGAAATCCAAGCCCTCTCTTGTTTGGGATCTGTCATGCGCAACTGCTGAAATTTTAACAAATCATAACAGAATCAGAATGCATCTCTTCCCCATCTCTAATTGGGAAGGAACAGGCAACCCAGGACCCACAAATTGCCTTTAGCTCTCCCCATTTTCACCCCAGCCCTTGGAGTCCTTTAAAATCGCACTGCCAAAATTCAGTGGCAAGCCTGTTTTTTTTAACGCATGGATTTTCTTGTTCTTTTGCAAAAAAAAAACCAAAACAAAACACCCCAAAACAAACCCTGCCCTTGATAAAAACTGAATTGCTGGACCTTCTCTATGGAAAGCCTATTCTTGCTAGATTTTGATAATAATAGAACCCCCTGTAATTAATAAATTGGGGATATAGATCTTCACGCTAGCTTAAGTAACGTGTCACACCCCAATCTTTACCGTTTGCTTCCAAAACGATTCGCTCCTGTTTCCTATTTGTCATCTATTCCGATTTTGAAATTTTGTAAGGTCTTTATTTTCGTTAACTTGGATATTTTGCTCACAGCAGTCCTTGGACATTTTAAGAGTACTCCTACGGACCTTTGGTTAATGTCCATGTGGTGATCACTCAATAGAAAGTCTAAATGCAAGAAAGTTATTTTTTATTTTACTGACATAATAAGAATTGTACTAATTTAAAGATGCGACAGTAAATACTAAGAGGAAAAGAGGGGAAACATTTAATGTAATAGTTTGAGATCCGTACTAAAGGTATTTGTGTGTTATTGAATTATTGACCAACTCAGCCGCCATGTTGCTTTTCCAATATTTAAATGTAAAACTAGAAAACCAATCAAATTTTCTTTAAAAAAAGAAAGAAAGTCTAAGCCTTATCCTTAGATATACTGTTGCTTTTATTTGGTATTTAATAAAACCACCACCTTGCTTAGTAATAGAGATTTAGGTCCCAATTATTGGCTTAAGTCAAGGACTACCACTAATAGATTCACGCGTTCAGCTCTACAATTCCTAGAATAAAAAGAGGTCAAGAGCTTTCATAGAAGAGGTGAATATCCCCCGCAGAATTTCTCGAAAGATGGAAGCTGCCAGTTAAAACCTGCCAAGCTGGTCCCAGAAATCCATTCAAGGATGCTTATGGGACAATAGAGTTGCGCACAAATTGAGACGAGTCAACTGAATGATTCAGCAGCCATTTTAAAAGTCTGGCCCCTGCAGAGAGAAATTAGGGCTATTCTTTTCAAAGCCGTTTTAAAAAGGTTCACTGCAGGCCAGCGGTGGTTGCCTGAGAAGCAGAGTGACATCGCAGTGGGCCCAGGCAACCCAACCCCAAGAGGATCTGAGCTGAAAGGTGAATGATGAACCGAACCTTTTTGGTAAATCTCTTGCAGATTCCTTTTAACAGGAAGTAGCGTGGAATGTTTGAAACAAATTACTGGCAAATTAAAATGCGATCAGCAAGAGGTCCATTTCTCCAAATGAGCTGATGGGTCTCATTTGAGGAAGTAACTCTTTTCTCTTGCCCTCTGCAAACTTTCTTTGGCTTCATTTTGGCCTCTAAGACTAAAGGAACTTCTTGAAAACTTCTCAAGAATCATAGCACATTAACAATGCTCTCTGACACCTAAATAAAAAGCCTGCTTTTTTTCTTTTTAACCAACTGTAAAGAGGCTGAATTCACTTAAAGCATCCTGGTAAAGTGAATAAACCTGTTTTATGCATTTGCATAATACCCTGGTTCTGGAAGGAACCAGTCTGGGCTAAATGGGTGGGTGGGTAAACCCAAGAAAGCGAACGACAAAAAAGATACAGTTGAAACTAACCCAGCTTAGCGAATTGTGGGAATGCAGCTGAGTTTGCTTGGCCTGCTAAGGGTCTTGTGTGAATATATGTGCGGTGAAGGTCAACAAAGATGATAAAGGGACTGGAGGCTAAATTGTATGATGAATTGTTGAGGAAACTAGGCATGTTTAGGCTGTTGGAGAGAAGGACTAAGGGTGACAGTACTGTCTTCCAGTATTGTGGGACTATTGCAGAGAAGAAGGGGTTGGCTTATTCCCCAAAGCACCAGAGGGCAGGACAAGAAGCAATGGGTAGAAGCTCGTTAGAGGTTCAACCCAGAACTAAGTAGAAATTTTCTGACAGTGAGAACAATTAATAGAATAGCTTGTCTCCTGGAGTTGTGGGTGCTCCATCACTGGATGTTTTGAAAAATAGACTGGACAACCATTTGACTAGGATGGTATAAGATCTCCTGTCTTGAGCAGGGGGTTGGACTAGAAGACCTCCAAGATCCCTTCCAGCCCTATGAGTCTATGTTCTATAGCTGGGGTGGAGGAGCTGCACCAAAATTGAAGTAATGCAGTATTTTTTCTTCCTCTCCGCTCTCCAAATAATCCTCCACCCATATTTCCATTGAAGGCATTCCATTCCAGGTTGTTGGTTGAGAGCTCCTAAGGTTTTTTACAAGAGGAGGCCAACAGCCTGCTTTGTCAGTAATTCTGCAGTGTGCAGCATTTGGACAAAAGCCCAGAGATGTTTCCAACACTTTCGAAGCTCTGGAGAGTGGAAAAGAACTCCATCGAACCAGCATCCAATCACAGTTTGCAGGGCAAATATCGCCACTTCGGGACCGCAAGATGTGATAATTGGAAGAGATTCAAAGCCATACTTCTCATTCTCACTGACGTAGGCATTCTATAACTGATTGGCAGCAGCGGAGAAGGCCAGGCTGAATAATCTTCCAAGAAAAAACACAGCCTCGTAGATAGTGAAGTGACACCTTCACTCAAATGCAGATAAGCTGTTCCCTGGCCCATCTCTGGACATTTCAGCTTAGAATAGCACAATTGCCCAACTTCAATTCCCACCATCCTGGAATTTCTGGAAGGCATCGCTGGGGAACAGTTGCGACCAGCTGCTTTCCATAGAAGACCTGAACATTGTGCTGGTCCAAAGGAGGGCTGAGAAGACCTCTGCAGACCCTCACATCCTGGGCAGAAAATGCCTCATCTCCTCCCCTTAGGGATGCTGCTACGGGGCATCGCATGTCAAAACAACCAGACATAAAGATAGTTCCCTCGCCCCACCAGCCCCGTGGCATCACTCTGCTGAACACTTAATTCCCACAGTGCTGTCTAATGTCTATTAACCCATGTGGTGTGACCGTAGTATTATCCTTATTATTATCTTTTTAACTCCCCCCTTTTATTGGCATCACTATTCATCATTATTAATTACTTATTATTGTTGTTGTTGTAGTTTGTCACACAATCAGCCAGATGTTTAGACTGGATTTGACATTTTTGTCCACTTAGCAAGTCCTTTCCAAGGACCTGGGATAGGCAGATCTGGATGTTCACTATATTACTATTATTATTATTATTGTAGTTGTTGCTGCTGCTGCTGTTGTTGTTGTTATTATTATTATTATTATTATTATTATTATTATTATTATTATTATTATTATTATTATTATTATTATTATTATTACACAGTCAATGATTTTGTCTATCTATCGAGTCCTTATCAAGGACCTAGGATAGGCAGATGTGGATGTTTGATAGTGTTACAGATAGGCCGTCTTTTGCAATTGACTGATGGCAAATGTGTCAATGCCAATGGTGTCCAAGTGGTGCTCCAGTTGTTTTGGGATTGTACCCAAGGTACCTATTACTACTGGTACTACCCTTGTTTGCCTTTGCCACAGTCGTTCTATTTCTGTCTGTAAGTCTTTGTATTTTGTTATCTTCTCCAGTCCTTTCTCTTCCATTCTGCTGTCTCCAGGCACTGCCACGTCCACTATCCAGACTGACCTAGATAACTGCTTATTTCAGGGACAGTGATGAATTTAAACCAGATAGAAGACACAGTTTATTTCTGGTCCCTCCTTCTCGGTAGCCCCTTTGAGGAGTCTGTTGCTAGATTTCCATGGTTCGGCTGTATCTCCTCACTTCCCTTTGTGCCCATAATGGTGAGTTACTGATCCCACCAGAGCTTCCTCATTCTTTCATTAATGTCACAGCCTTTTTCTAGATTTCTTTTGTTGCATCTCCCTGTGGCAACTTGTAGGCATTCACCGTTTTTTTAATTAATGAAGCCCATTCACGGAGAAACAAAGCAAAACGACAAAAGTGCCTAAAAGCCCAAACTCTTCATTACAGTTCAGCCCTCCTGCCGCAGTCTTTATTCAGAAAATGAAAGAGAAGATGATAAATGGTATAAGGTTTCCTGCCTGAGCAGGGAGTTGGACTAGATGACCTCCAAGGTCCCTTCCAACTTTACTATTATGATTATGAAATAGATAAGAGAGAGAAAAGAAATGGCAGAATAAACGGTTCTCTTTCTGTTCAAAATCAGTTAAGATTTTTCAGTTTTGGAGGTGTCTCCCCACCTGTATTTCCTGACTTCTTTCTTTCTTTCTTTCTTTCTTTCTTTCTTTCTTTCTTTCTTTCTTTCTTTCTTTCTTTCTTTCTTTCTTTCTTTCTTTCTTTCTTTCTTTCTTTCTTTCTTTCTTTCTTTCTTTCTTTCTTTCTTTCTTTCTTTCTTTCTTTCTTTCTTTCTTTCTTTCTTTCTTTCTTTCTTTCTTTCTTTCTTCTTCCTTCCTTCCTTCCTTTCTCTCTCTCTCTCTGTGTCTTTGTCTCTTTCTCTCTCTGTCTTTGTCTCTCTCTCTCTCTTTCTTTCTTTCTTTCTTTCTTTCTTTCTTTCTTCTTCCTTCCTTCCTTCCTTCCTTCCTTCCTTCCTTCCTTCCTTCCTTCCTTCCTTCCTTCCTTCCTTCCTTTCTCTCTCTCTCTCTCTCTGTCTTTGTCTCTCTCTCTCTCTCTCTTTCTTTCTTTCTTTCTTTCTTTCTTTCTTTCTTTCTTTCTTTCTTTCTTTCTTTCTTTCTTTCTTTCTTTCTTTCTTTCTTTCTTTCTCCTATGGCATTTATAGAAATCATGCAATCACTGATATACAACATCAACAAAACACATTACACACAGACATATGTGTGTGTGTGTGTATGTGTGTGTATAATATATGAAATAAAATATTAAATTAAGATAAAATTGGCATAATAAGGTGCCATAGAATCGCAATAGGTATGAAGAAAATGAGGTAGAAGCTGACCTAACCCAGGATAGATCTATGCATTTCATAGATACTGTTCTCTGAAGTAACGGAAAGGCCACGTGATCTCTCAACATGATGGAAGTTTTGAAGAAGACATGAGGAGGACATGGTTATGTTCCCCAAATGACACCATGTTTTGCTTTTGCCTAAAAGTCTTGGCAAGCTAATAAAGTTACGACCCCTTATGGATCTACATGTATCAAAAAACCCACCCTATATCCCAAGGATCAATGTGAGCTCCACTCCTCATTAGATTTTTCTGTTGGAGTAAACTGTGGCAAGTTCAGAATTTAGAATAGAATAGAGCTGGAAGGGACCTTGGAGGTCTTCTAGTCCATCCCCTGCTCGAGCAGGAGAACCTATACCATCTCAGACAAGTGACTGTCTAGCCTTTTCTTAAAAACCTCCAGTGATGGAGCGCCCACGATTTCTGGGGGGTAAGCTGTTCCACTGGTTGATTTTCACTGTTAGGAAGTTTCTCCTTAATTCCAGGCTGCTTCTCTCTTTGATCAGTTTCCAACCGTTGTTTCTTGTCCTGCCTTCTGGTGCTTTGGTGAATAACGTGACCCCCTCGTCTTTGTGGCAAACCCTCAAATACTGGAACATTGCTATCATGTCTCCCCTGTTTCTTCTTTTCTTTACACTAGCCAAACTCAAGTCCCATAGCCGTTCTTCGTATGTTTTCGTCTCCAGGCCTTTGATCATTTTAGTTGCTCTTCTCTGAACTTTTGCTACAAGAAACTACAAGCTACCCCACCAACCTAATACCCAAGGATCAGCATATTGTTCAGATCAGGAAATTAGGCTAATTGAGCCAAGTATGAGTAGGATAACTACATCTATTCTTCTGAAAACTATCAGTATCACGAGAACCAACTGGCAATGTGGTCCAATCTAACGGAAGAATTCAGGGAAACTCTGGTACTTAAACAAAGTGCCACTGGGAGAGGATGTCCTATTTTATTCCTTCTCAAGAGGAAGAACTAGAGGATGTCATGGTTTCCAAATCCAAAAGCTTCTTTTCTGAGAGGCTGCAATTATGTCGTCTTTTACATCAGCGGCAGTTCTCTATCCCTCCCCTGGATGAATTCAATTTAATTTAGTTTAATTAGGGGACTTATATGCCGCCCTATCTCCCGAAGGACTCAGGGCAGCTAACAACAATAAAACAACAATAGAACAATAAATACAAATATTTGAAAGAGATTAAATTTACAAAGCCCCACTAAAAACCAATAAAAAATAAAAACAAAATTAAAACCCCCGTCTTCAGTCCAGGCCGGCCAGTTGGAAAAAGTATGTCTTTAGGTTGCGACGAAAGGACCAGAGATCTGGGGCCATCCGAAGTTCTCGGGGGAGCTGGTTCCAAAGGGCAGGCACCCCAACAGAGAAGACCCTCCCCCTGGGGGTCGCCAGCCGACATTGTCTGCCCGACGGCACCCTGAGGAGACCCTCTCTGTGTGAGCGCAAAGGGCGATGGGAAGTCGTTCCTGACAGCAGACGGTCCTGTAAATATCCTGGACCTAAGCCATGTAGCCATATACATACCATAGTATGTATAACTGCTGGGTTTATACTTCTCATTTTGGCTATTGTAACCGTAGGAAATGAATGAATAAATCTTATTTGTTCTGAGCACCTTTGAGTTCATGTAGCAACCTGGACTATAAATCAAGAGAGGACTTGGGCTTCTCTCTACAAGGTCAACTGAACCAGTCAGCAGTGCAGGGAAGCGAGCTAGGTAGGACGTCACCATTTAGTGAAATGAAGCCTACCATGTCTGTAGTCATTGGTTTCACTGTTTAATGACCTTAAGGTTAGGAAGATTTATTTCTAACATATGTCTCCCTACTAGACATGAAGATGAGTCAGAAAAGAAAGAAAACTATAGACAATTAGCAGATCAGGAATACTATTGTAAACTTGTGTCCAAAAAAGTTTTCAAAGACACAATCCTTCCATACCTTTTAATGAACCGGATTTCCAGCTTCTATTCCATCTTTCTGAGACAACCCCCAGTTTTGGCCATTAAAAGTGATTTTAAAAGGTTGTGTGAATGTTGCTTCTTTGAGTATACTTTGTGGTTCTTGTAACTGAAAACTAATCTGTGTCTTGCTTTCTAAACAACAAAGGAGAGGTCTTGATTTTCTTCTGGGCAACATCTTTCCAAGAACTTGAACAAGGCCACCACATTTCTCCTTTGATCTCTGCTTCTGAAAGCTAAACATTTCCAGTTTCTTCATTTGCTCTTCCTAGGACAAGGATGCTGGGAATTGTAATTCAGCAACATCTGGAGAGAAACAGTGGTGTAGTCCTTGTCTTGACCCAAGTCTGCTTAGTTTCTGCAAAGGGTCTGCTTCATACATTCTTCACAACCATTAGGCATCTACAGTCACACAGAACATGCCGTTTTCTTTCTTTCTTTCTTCATGGTTATGTACACACAACAAGTTTAACACCAAGTCCCAGAGAGGTTGCAGCTGCATTAGCAGCATGTTAAGTTTGCTTGCTTGTGGCTCACTTGGGTTAATATTTGTGGTTTATCATTTTATCCAGTCCTAACAGACTTGGTTTATGATTCAGTCTAGCACAGGGGTAGGCAACCTTGGCTCTTTTATGACTCGTGGACTTCAACTCCCAGAATTCCTGAGCCAACCTGGCTCAGCTTGGAAACCTCTCCCTTCCCCCTCAGCGTGGCTGGCTCAGGAATTCTGGGAGTTGAAGTCCATGAGTCATAAAAGAGCCAAGGTTGCCTACCCCTGGTCTAGCACATGAATCTATGCAGCGGATTAATTCTGCAGTTGGAAGAAGTATGTTCTACGAAGACCATCAAAATGCTCATTATTTGAAGTTCTTCGGGCAGTGTTCCGAATCACTGGAGATTCTGGATACCGAAGCTGATATTTTTGACATGCAAAAATACGGCATGTAGTTCTGATCACCATGGTACAAAAACAATGCTGAGGTACTGGAAAGTGTGCAAAGAAGAGCAACAAAGATGATTAGGGCTCTGAAGGGTAAAGTGAACGATGAACCTTTGCGGGAACTGGGTATGTCTAGTGAAGAGAATGACAGGGGGGAGATGGTAAATGTCTTCCAGTATTTGAGGGGCTCTCCTAGAGAAGAGGGGATTGACTTATTCCTGAGAGCAGGAAAAGAAGTAATGGCTGGAAGCTTGTTAAAAAGAGATTCAGTCTGGAGCTGACAGTAAAAACGATTAATCAATAGAAGAATTTGCCTCCCTGGAGTTGTCTGTGCTCCATAGCTGGAGGTTTTCAAGCACAGACTGGACAACCATTAGACTCGGATGGCTTGGAATGGAATGCTCCTGCCTTGAGCAGGGGGTCAAACTACTAGAAGACCTCAAGGTCCCTTCCAGCCTCATAATTGTATGTTTCTATATTCTAAAGTAGGTGCTTCTCCTTGGGCTCCTATTCCAAGAAACCCTTTCGTGAAATTAAGTAATCATTTTAGAGCCTGTCAGATCCTGTTTCTCTTGCGCTCTCTGTTTTTTTTTCCTTTTAAATCAATTTTTGGCAGTTACCCTTATAAAGGATTTAAAATTAGAAAGAGGAATATGGAACGTTAGTTGTTCAAAGCAAAATTTAATTAGGAAGAAATACGCACCTGTCTATCTGGAAACTAATTAAAAATAATTGAGTTGCCAAGATGTGCTTGACCACCGTAGTCCTTTGGTGAAGAGAGTCTCGCTAAGTTTACAAAGGCAGCTTTCTTGCATGAAAGGGTCACTTCCTATTCTGACCTGGAAGAGGTCCCTTCCTTGCGGAGTCCTTGGCTGCACCAACAGTGGGATAGTATCAAGATCACATCATTGGAATACTGCATCCAATTTTGGGTTGCCGTGAGACAAAAAAGATGCTGAGACCCTGAAAGTGTGCACAGAAGAGCAACAAAGATGATAAGGGGTCTAGAGACTAAATCATATGATGAACAGTTGAGGGAGCTAGGTACGAGAGAAGAACTAGGGGTGACATGATAGCTGTTTTCCAGTACTTGAGGGTCTGTTACAGAGAAGAGGGGCCCACTTGTTGTCTGAAGCACCTGAAGGCAGGACAAGAAGCAATGGGTAGAAGTTCATTAAAGAGAGACCCAACTTAGAACTAAGGAGAAACTTCCTGACAGTGAGAACAATTAACCAGTGGAACAACCTGCCTCCAGAAGCTGTGGGTGCTCCACCACTGGAGGTTTTTAAGAAGAGCTTGAACAACCCTTGGTCTGAAATGGTATGGGGTGGGAGTAGAAGACCTCCAAGGTCTCTCTTCCAATTCTGTAACTCTTTAATTCTTTAATTCTATTATCTTAGTCCATGTGTATTTTAGGACTTTTTAAAGTATTTGTAAGTCTTGGAATTCTCCCAAACATCTCAATTCTCCCCACCCACCACCCCTTCTTCCTGAAAATGCCTAAGCTACGTATCTCTCAGGGCAGGACTGCAGAGTTTGCTTTGCTTGCAATTTTGTCTCCTTAAAATTATCTGCTCTGCTTTTCCTGGCTGGGGTAAAACTGTAGCCGTGTTGCCAGGCTGCCAGTCTCCTAGCTATGCCAATGTCTAACCACAGCAACACGACAGACTGGCAAAACCACGAACCAGAATGATGGCTCTGATAGGATGTTTTTGTTAAGATGTGTTTTGTGCAAAACCCTAGACAGAACGGAAAGGTGATTTTCTGCTTCTTGCAAGAGAAAAGAGTCCATCGTTTCTCCTGGACTCCCTTCAGATTTCTGATGACGTTTCAAAGAACCCCAGTGTTTTTCAAGTCTTCAGATAAATTGCTTTTCAGGATGTGTCCATCACAAAAAATACAGCATCCTCTTTGCTAACTTCATGAGCATGGCAATATTCCAGCCTGTTTTCTCCCCCCCCCCCCGTGTTTTTTTTAGATTTTCCATAGAGCTTTGCTTTTGATCCGTAACGACGTGTTTGCGATGTCTTAATAAACAAACAGTATCCTTCTAAACACCTTCTTCTAATTTGTGAAACTGTGCAAATGAAAACAAAAATGGACCTTTTTTTTAAAAAAAGCAGATCGCTTAGCTTTAATTCTCTTCTAATGTGTTAATTTCCCTACCATACACTTTTAATTTTTTTTTTTGCCTCGGTGGATGCAAAGCAGTGACGGGATTCAGCCGATTCACACCACCTCGGCAGGACCGGTAGCTATTTTTTTTGTTGCCCAGGCCTGGAGTGGACTTCCAGAAGCAGCATCCACACAGAGAACCGGTCGCCCACCTATTTGAATCCCACCACTGATGCAAAGCACGTTTTGAAATATCTTTTTTGTTTTCTCTCATACTCTTAACGTACAGAATAACAGAGTTGGAAGTTGGCCCTGGAGGTCTTCTAGTCCAGTCCCCTGCTCAGGCAGGTGATCCTACACCATGTCAGACAAACAACTATCCAGTCTCTTCTTAAAATCCTCCACTGATGAAGCACCCACAACATCTGGAGGCAAGTCGTTCCGCTGGTTATTTGTTCTGTCAGGGATTTTCTCCTTAGTTCTAGGTTGTTTCTTTGCTTAGATTTTTTGTAAATCTGTACATCTACAGTTTCTCCAATCTGGTGCTCTTTTGACGGCAGCTTCCCAATTTCCTGTCTGGTATGAGGACCTTATTGATTGGGAAAGCTGAGATATAACCTGGGGGAGTGGCCTTTGACTGGCTGATTTTGCACAAAGACAGTTAAAAGATCCAGCACACAGCCCACCCCTTGCAATTCGTCACTTACGGTAGGGACCAAAGTTACAATGACTCCCCTCTCATGTGACCCTGATTTATGACGCTTTTGCCTAAAACCAGCATATAAGGGCTATGGCTATTGCTATTCTCCTTTGCCCTTCCAATCACAGAACATCCAGTGCCAACTTTCCCTAAGGCTGCTTTAACCTCGTGCTTCTCCATGACATGTCATGTGTGTGCAAGCCTACAGCAGTGATTCAGAGAACATGAGTGAACCACACTCATTATTTTTCTGAGGCCGATAAACCAATTCCCAGGGGACAAAGCCACCTGTTCTGCCAGGAGCCATTCAAGCGCGGCCGTCGGCTGGATGAGAAACCCTGTGGTTTATGGACAGGTGTGAACCAAAGGTTTGCTAGGACCACAATGCTCAAATCTGACCCCCCCCCACCCGCTGCCCAGAGACAACAGGGAAGAATGGCTGTTTCTCAGCACAACGTTGCACGCCAAACTGCGGTGGAATAACAAAGAGACAGAGGATCAAGATGAGGATAATTGTTGGTGCTTCCAGGAATAAGTTCACAGCTAAACAACCCCCATAATCAGTGAACACAGCTGAGGCAATCTGAGGGGGATGGAACTGTGTCAGCAAATCAGTTTAGGATTGCCATACACTTATAGGCATCTACTTGGAAGTAAATCTCTTTCAGCATGATAACAGAGACGGTGGCATTTCTGTACAGCTACAGTTAACAAATCAGGTTTTTCTACCCAGATAAATATGCGCTCCTCTTTAGGGGCCTGATTTGAAGCTAGTGAATGCGAATGTTAATCCAATGCTAAATGGCCATTTTAGGAATTTCTCTCCCCCCCCCTCTTTTTGGGATGTTTGTCATTATTTTAGAATTTAGCTTTGTTTTAACCTTCCTTTAATTTTTATTTTCTAAGGTTAAGTTTTGTACATTGTTTTATTGGTTACATTATATTTTATTTTATTGGTTACATTATATTGGACAGTGCCCAGAGCCCCTCTTTGAGGTAAATGGGCGGTTTAGAAAATAGGAACTATAAATAAACAAATCCATGTGTATGTTCAGCTAAATGCTGGTGGAAAATGTAAATGCCTATTTTTCACACAGTGTCAGGCATGAAACACTAGGCTCACATACAAAGGCTCAGTTAAGCTGATTTATTGCTAAAGGCCTGAGCACAGGAATCGCCTCAGCTAACAGTCAACACCTACTTAGAATTACATAAAAGTTAACAGCAGTCAAAGGGAGCGGGACCTAGTTTACTTGTGGCTACATAGAGATTCTAGGCTGATTTCTCCTTTCACTCTGCCCTAGGTTTTGCCATCCTTTTTCCTACGCACCTTCCCCCGTCTCTTGAGTAATGCAGAAATTCACTCAAACAAACCAAGAAATAAATCCTGGGAGATAGTGATGAAACAAACAAGGGCCATTTTGATTTGGGATTTGGAAAATCCCTCCCATTAATTCAGACATGTCAAACACAAGGCCCGGGGGCCGGATCTGGCCCGCGAAGTGGTTTCATGCGGCCCACGAAGCCATCCTGGAAACAGTGAGGGAATGGCTCCCACGGCCTTGGCCCTGGCCCAGAGACCCACCTTCTGCCAGAGACCCTCAGATCTGTCCCACTCCTGCCCAGGCCCCCATAGGCATCCTTGAGGCGAACGATGTAGAGCTGGCCACGCCCACCCAGTAGGCCATACGCACTCTAGCCACGCCAACCCTGGCCATGCCCACCCGGCCCCCTGAGGGCAACCTCAATGCTGATGCAGCCCTCAATGAAATTGAGTTTGACACCCCTGCATTAATATATTTGTCTGCTGCTATAGGGATGTTTGAAAGAGAAGGTGGGGGAAAGTCTTCACTTGGCTAGGAAATATGTCCTGGATATTATGATTCTCCTGATTCGAATGTACGCCAAATATCACTTCCTGTTTTTGGACATTCCCATGGAAAGCTAAGCCTTTAGAGTAAGGGCGGGCAACTATGGCGACTTTACGACCCGTGGACTTCAAGTCCCAGAATTCCTGAGTCAGCATAGCTCAGAGAGCACCAAGGACCCCTCATTTCAGCCCTGAGCTACAAAGAAGAGGGAGTCAAGCTATTCTCCAAGGCACCTGAAGGCAGGACAAGGAGCAACAGATGGGAACTAATCAAGGAGAGAAGCAACCTAGAACTAAGGAGGAATTTCCTGACAGCGAGAACAATTAATCAGTAGAACAACTTGCCTTCAGAAGTTGTGGGTGCTCCAACCCTGGAAGTTTTTAAGAAGAGACTGGACAGCCATTTGTCCGAAATGGTATATGGTTTCCTGCCTGAGCAGAGATTGGACTCAAAGACCTCCAAGGTCCCTTCCAACTCTATTATTATTACTGTTACTTCTATTGTTATTATTATTAAATATTCTCTTTATCAAAACTGCAGTATCCAAAAAATAGTGTAAGGTGCATCCATTAGAAATACATTTGCAGGGCAAAATTCAGCTGGACGAGTGACGTAAGTTCTCAAGCCCTTCCCACGAAAATTCGCCAAGAAATATATCATTAAGGACCACGAGGCAGGCGAGATTTTATGCACTGAAACCACTTCTTCATTGCTATCTGGACTGTGACTCACCCGTCTTTCTTTATCCCCGTATTCTACGCCCAGCGTGTCCATGGCACGGACAATAGCTGCCAAGGATTGAATAGTGTTGCTATAGATCACAGGCTTGTACTGCTTCACGTCTTCTCCAGAAAAGCCATCTTCATGGATGATCCTTGGCAGGGAGAAAACAAAAAGCTCGGTTAAGGAAGAAGAGAGAGCTTCATCAAACATAAAATGGTTTTCCTGGGTGTCTTATAGGAATGCCATGCCGAAACAGCCCCAAACTGCGCCTTTTTAACTTGTTAGAAAATGTACTTCTACAATTTCTTGGGAAAGAGAGGGGAGAAGGGGAGGGGAGGAGAGGAGGGGAAGGGACGTCAGTGGGCAGCGAAGGGGAGGGGAGGAGAGGAGAGGGGAAGGGACGTCAGCAGGGAGGGAAGCAGAGGGGAGGAGAGGAGGGGAAGGGAGGAGAGGGGACAGGAGGAGAGGGGAGAGGAGGGGATGGAAGGGAAGGGGAGGGTAGGGTAGGGGACTGGAGGAGAGGAGAGGAGAGGATGGGGGAGAGGAAAGGGGAGGGGAGGAGAGGGGAGAAGATGCTACATTGGTGAAGAGGTGCAATCTTGCACTTAATCATTTATGTATGATTATTTATTATACATAGTTTTATATGCTGCTTCAATCTGTTGACTCCAAGAAGCTTGCAAAATCTCAGTACAGTACTTAAGATTAAAATGATTAAAAATAAAATAAAAATAAATACAATATAAAAATAATGTAATTAAAAGTAACGAATCAATAAATGAAAAAGAAAACCAAAACCAGATAAGCTCAAAGGGCAGACTTGATGGAGCACTCGTCTTTTTCTGCCACCAGTTTTCTATGTTTCTATAATATTACCCCCAAACAAACACCAACTAACAATAAGCTCAACAACTCACACCCACAATAATCAATCTTTCATTGCTTCTGCACAGACCAGTGTTTCTCAACCTTGACAACTTTCAGAGGTGTGGACTTTCAACTCCCAGAATTCCCCATCCACCATGGGATTCGAAGTCCACACCTCTTAAAGCAGGGGTCGTCAAACTCGGCCCTTTTATGACTCGTGGACTTCAACTCCCAGAATTCCTCAGCCAGCGTGCCTGGCGCGAGGAATTCTGGGCATTGAAGTCCACGAGTCATAAAAGGGCCGAGTTTGAAGACCCCTGTCTTAAAGTCATCAAGGCTGACAAAACACTCGTTTACTGATTCCTTATCATTCCCCCACATTTCTTTCTCAGCCTCCGCAAACCTCTCACGCATATGGGGGTTCATACATAAAATTATGGATAGAATGTGGTCTTCCCCCCACTTATTTCATTACAAAGCGGCTGAGGGATGTGTGTGAATGTCCAGTCTTTGGTAACATCCTCCTCCTCCACCTTGTGCTCTACAGCAGAGTTCCCCAACCTTTTGGGTGCCAGGGACCGGTTCCAGGGAGAGAGGTTTTTTTCCACGGACCGGAGGGTGCGTGGTTTCGTGTGCTGCCTGCATCCCCGCGGATGGGGCTTTGCTTGTTTGCATGGACCGGTTGCTGACATCCCGCGGCCCAGTGCCGGTCCATGGACCTGGGGTTGGGGACCTCTGCTCTACAGCTTCACTTGATTTTCCTGAAGCCAAGGAAGGTACCATAAGGGAAGATCTCCAGTGCGTTTTTTTTTTTGGGGGGGGGGGAGAAAAGAAAAGAAGTGTGAACAGCCACACACATTGCAGAGAGATCCAAATAAGTCCAGCAGGAAACACAAATGCTACAGTTGCCCCATCCGCCATTTCCAAGGATCCAGTGGGGAAAAAATTCAGAAGGAACTCTTGAGCCCTTGCCACCCGAACAGATCGGTGGTTCCCTTTGAGTTGGGTTGTTTATTTACGTACAGGACGTATATGGCTCCTTAGGGGCATGGTGACTTGGGACGGTGGAACGCTGGGCAGGAGGTGAGCAAGCCCACGTTCGAAAACTGCTGTGGGGCGGGGTTGAGCTCCCATCCTTCACTCCATCTCCTGATGGGGACAGGAAAGAAGCCCCCAATTGGGCATCCCCAGGGCGACGGTGACATCACCAGCTAATCCTTTCAACCCGGAAGCGCTCCCCATCTGATAAACAATAACTCTGGAATATCATAGGATTCGGATCAGCTCCATCAGAGCAACCTTCTCTAAGACACGTGCCAGCTGCAGACCCCCAATTTCTCAACTATCGGGATTCTCCACCTGGCTGCAGAAACAATTGCACTGCCCTCATTAAGGATGCTCTCCACTGGACATTCTCAGACAGGCCAAGTGGCCAACTGTGGAGAAAGTGGGGAGGGACAATTAAGCCCCATCTCTGCTCTTTCTGGCTGTGTTGTTTATCTCTCTTTCTCCTGCTTCTCCTGGCCTCCTAAGGGCCTCTGCCCAACCCTTAGGGGAAATTAGCAGCTAAAGGAGAGAGGTAATCAGCATTGATAAACAATCAGTGGGCGCCGAAATCCCATGAAATTTTGCCAGCTTTTCTCCAGAGGATCTCTGAGAATTCATAACAGTTGAAGATGGACAGAGAGCAGAGTTGGCATCAAAGGCGTCCAATATAGAAGTAAAAACAAAGGCTCAGAGCTTCTGGTTAGGAATTTGTTGGGGGGGGGGAAATGCACATAAACGATTAAGAGGTATTATTTCTCACCTTTGGTACATAAAACTTGGGGGTGGGGGCAGGTGCCTTTTCAGGCAGCTGTAGACAATAATCCATGTGTAATAATGATAAAAAAATTAAGCCCAGCTGAAATCTCAAGAGATTTCACATTTGGTGAGATTTTGGCAAACTCACCTCTCAGCTGTCATGTAATAACACTGGGATCTCCTGAGAGCCGGTGATAGCCTGAGATTTGAGTCATTAAATATTAAAATATATTTTTCATGGAACACCGAAACACACGCTGGGGTTCTGTAATTGACGGGTAGAAATACACAGGCTTGGTCATGCGGGGATTGCAGGAAGGGTCAAAAAAGTCAGGATGGGGGTTGCAGTTGCACCTCTTTTTATGTGGTTTGCATGCCATGCTTAGCTGCAAGATGAGCTACTAGGAACAAAAAAAGGGAGGGAGGGAAGAAAAGGAGAAAACAGAGGAAGAGGAAGGAAGGAGATAGGAGGAAGAAGGAGGAGGGGGGAGGAAAGGAAGGAAAGGAAGGAGGGAGATGGGAAGAAGGAAGAAAGAAGGAAGGAAGGAAGGAAAGAAAGAAAGAAAGAAAGAAAGAAAGAAAGAAAGAAAGAAAGAAAGAAAGAAAGAAAGAAAGAAAGAAAGAAAGAAAGAAAGAAAGAAAGAAAGAAAAAAGGAAGAAGGAAATGGGAAGAAAAAGGAAGAACGGAGATGGGAAGAAGAAGAAGAAGAAGAAGAAGGAGGAGGAGGAGGAGGAGGAGGAGGAGGAGAAGGAGGAGGAAAGGAAGGAAGGAAGGAAGGAAGGAAGGAAGGAAGGAAGGAAGGAAGGAAGGAAGGAAGGAAGGAAGGAAGGAAATCTTACAGTTGTTCCAGAAAGGAATTTTTAAAGGCAAAAGCCCTTTGGACTTTCACTGATCTATTTAAGTGTGGTGTGGGAATCCAGCTATGAATTCAGCATGGTTTCTTGCTAGCAAGATGAATAAGACTGCCAGTGATGCAACTCTGTCTTAGCCGTGAGCAGATTGTCATACACTGTAACAGCTTTGGATGGCAATAGACCTATTTATTATTAGCGGGAGCTTGTCCAGAAAAGATCTCAAATGTATGATTCCAAAAAACACAACTATCTAATTTCTAGTCCTCGGACACCAAGATCTGCAAGAAATGCACATTTTAAAGAGGCCATTCTGTCGGATACATGGAAGAAAGACACATTTTTGTTACTCACAAATTCTGGAACAAATATTTGCGTTTTAGAAAAGCAGAGAAATACCCCTGGGGTTTTCTGAAATGTCTTAAAATGCTCCTATCCTTCATGCACATATCATGATGAAATTGTTGACTCCCTTCCTTCCTTCCTTCCTTCCTTCCTTCCTTCCTTCCTTCCTTCCTTCCTTCCTTCCTTCCTTCCTCCCTCCCTCCCTCCCTCCCTCCCTCCCTCCCTCCCTCCCTCCCTTGTAAGCAAGGTCCTCAATAATATGGTTTGATTAATTTGTTTTATCAGTTATTCAGTTCTGTATGTATTGTGTTTACATCAATTTGCACTTTAAAAAAGTAATTCAATTCTGCATTAGATATAACCTGTATGTGTGTGTGTTTGTTTAGAATGCACAAATGTGCTCACTTCTAACAGGCTTTTTGCTGCGCATGTTTGCCATCCAAATCACTTCTTCCAATTCTTTAGCCCAATTTTTAATTTCCCGTGTGACATCTGAATGAAGGCGGGAATCATTGGGCAGAGCTGATTGACTCGGGGATATTTACAAAACCAAAAACAAAGCAAAGATCCTCTTTCTACCCTCATCCCAACCTTGCAAAAATAAGAAAAAAAAAACCATGGTGCCGAGCAGAAAAGTGTGACTGTCCCTTGCGATAAACACAGGCAAACACAGTGTTCCTTTTTTAAAGGCTTGCAAACACCCTAGGAGGGTCCAGCCAAGAAGTTCGCTTTGGCCTGGGGGCAAATTGTGTGCCTAAATCACACTTCAGCTTCTTCTGCCTTATTTTCCCTTTTGTTTTAAAACAAAACAACCCCCCCCAAAAGCCACTGGATTTGGTCAGGTGAAGTCAGTAGTAACAGCCAGTGGGAATTGTGCCACTAAATCTGATTGGCAATTTTCATTTAGAGGCATAAACAGATGGATTGCAGTAGGCAATCACATGCTGGTACAAACACAAGGTGGTGTCTGGGCCTGCAACGGTTCCAGGGGGAGATGAAGCAAAACAAATCAATGCTTTGGGGAGAGGAGAGGAAGGAGGAGACAGGGGCAGCAAGGTTTGTGAGGTTTGACCACGAAGTGCATATTCAGTTATGTGGAGTCCTTGGTGCTGTCTTGGTTGTTTTCTTGCAGATGCTTCATTACCAAACTAGGTAACATGATCAGTGCTAGAATGGAGAGGAGGAGGAGGAGGAGGAGGAGGAGGAGGAGTCTGTGGGAGTCCTTGGTGCTCTCTGAGCTTGGTTGTTTTCTTGCAGAAGTTTCATTATCAAACAAGATAACCTCATCAGTGCTAGAAGAGAATTGGGTTTACAGAGAGGAGGAGGAGGAGGAGAAGGAGAAGGAGAAAGAAGGAGAAGGAGGAGAAGACTGTGGGGTCCTTGGTGCTCTCTTGGTTGTTTTCTTGAAGATGCTTCATTACCAAACTAGGCAACACGATTAAGTGCTAGAGAGGAGTGGAGAGGAGGAGGAGGGGGAAGAGGAGGAGGAGGAGGAGGAGAAGGAAGAGGAGGAAGAGAGTGTGGGTTCCTTGGTGCTCACTTGATGGTGTTCTTGCAGACGTTTCATTACCAAACTAGGTAACATCATCAGAGTTCACCCTGAGCTACAAATATTCTCTTCTATCAATGTTAAGATTTACTTGACAACGTTCCCTTTCAATGAGTCTGCCATTTCCCTGGTTGGTCCCTTCCAGCTCCCATCATCCCCACTTCATCTGTGACTTTGGAAGGAAGCTGACCAACAGGTCTCACTTCTTTTGGAGGCACCCAGGTTGCTGAACATGGTTTCAAATCTAACTCTCCAACTGTAGAGACAAAGATCTAATTTCCTGGATCTTCTGGCTTCTTCTCTTACTGAGTGAGCTCTTCCCATTTCCTTTCTCCCCTTTCCTCTCCCTTTGCTTATTTATATGTTTATTTATTTGATGATGGACAAGACTCTGCAGTTTGCTTGGGGAGGAGTTTTGGAAGTGGTTTGCCATTGTCTTCATCGCAATCTCTTTCTTTTCCAGCGTCATGAATGAACGTGCCAGGGTGGTGTAGTGGTTAAGGCTAAGGTGGTGGTTAAGGCACCAAGCTAAAAAACCAGGAGACTGTGAGTTCTAGCCCTACTTTAGGCTCCAAGCCAGCTGGATGACCTTGGCCTGGTCCCTCTCTCTCAGCCCTGGAAAGTAAACAGCGGCAACCCATTTCTTAAAAACCTTGTCAAGAAAACTTCAGGGACGTGCCCTGGCAGTCTCCAGGACTCAACCCTTCCTTGAAGGCATCAAACAAACAAAAGATACATTGAATCATTTTCGCTTTCCATTGCATGGGGGAAAAACCCCCCACAGAAATAATGTTTGGAAAAGGCCCTAAGATTCTTACTCAAGACTTTTATAGATGGTAAGTCTTAGACTGCAGGTTGCTGCTATCAAATCTATGAGACCATTCCCTGATGGGAATAATGTGTGAGTTTATCTATTTCTTCAACGGCAAAGCCATTCCAGATGGGAGCCCTTTTATTTAATATCTTAGAGCCTGGAGGGAGAGTTGGATTGCGGTGATACAATCTCTTGACCTCTGAGGGCAAATAAATGATTTTGCAAGCGAACAAGGCAATAACGAGGCTTTCAGGCTGTGACATATTACACTATAGGGGATTTGGAAAAAGAGGAAAATCATAAACCAAAGGTTGCATACTTCTCTCTTTTTTTACTTATTTATCAAACTCTCCCTCCACCACCATTGTCCCCACCTCAGCCCCTTCCCAGCTGCCTTAAGCCTCTGCAATGCCATATGTCAGGTGCCACCTTATGCTTACGTATGCCTCACTACCATGCGGTAATAGTCACCCTGAATTCTGGAGAGTTGGGATGGAAGGTGGGGGGATGCTTAGGGGGAAAGGAAAGTAACTGCTGTATCTCCCCAAGATGCTGCCTCAAGGTGACCCAGCTGGGGAAAAGAAGGCAGCTGCATACCAACCTACTCTTGAAGGGACCGTTTTGAAAACATCTTGCTTGAACCTATTCATGCTGTATGCATGTGTGTCAGTGATGGGAGGCAGTTAAGGGAGGGAAAAGTTGAACTTGGGGATTTTGGTATGCGATTCTCAGTTCTGGCTATGCATTACTGTGATACACTTAACTTCTAATAAAATTATACCTTTGTCAGCAAATGGAGCCAAAGATCATTTCTGTTTAGAGGTTTCAGTGGTGGCAGGTCTGACAGCCATGCAATATTCATTAATATTCTGCCTAATCAGGCTGCAGAAAGAGGAACAGTCACATTATATTGACTTGAGTCCAATATCTAATCTTCCAATATCTCAGGGGTTGCCACAAAGAAGAGGAGGTCAAGCTATTCTCCAAAGCGCCTGAAGGCAGGACAAGAAGCAACAGATGGAAACTAATGAGGACCCAGACTGTTGGGGGCAATAAGCTGACTTTGTAATAATGCCGCTTGGGGGGGGGAAAGCCCTAATAAGCAGGCATATACATAGAATGAAGGCTACTGCTAAGCACATTGGTTTGTGCTTAAATTGTAAGCCGCCCTGAGTCTTCGGAGAAGGGCGGGATATAAATGGGATTAAAATAAAAAATAAATAAATAAAAAATAATAATCAAGGAGAGAAGCAACCTAGAACTAAGGAGAAACTTCCTGACAGTGAGAACAATTAACCAGTGGAACAACTTGCCTCCAGAAGTTGTGGGTACTCCACCACTGGGAGTTTTTAAGAAGAGATTGGACAACCATTTGTCTGAAATGGTATAGGGTTTGCTGCCTGAGCAGGGGGTTGGACTAGAACAAAGGTCCCCAGGTTTTCTTGGTTGGCAGCTTGAAAGGGAAGGGATAAGATAATCTTTATTGTCATTTTTTGTCATTTTTTTAATGTGGGCACAACAGCACACATCAAAAATGAAATTTAGTTGCCCACTCTCAAAGAGAAACACATACATGACCAGGGCTTTTTTTCTCATAGAACGCTCAGAATGGAGTTCCGGCACCTTTTTTGGATGGAACATTGTAGGGTAGGCAAGGTGGGTTGTATGACATGTGTGAGTTCCGGCACCTTTCTTTTACAAAAAAAGCACTGTACATGACACACACCTAAAACATACTATATACAACATATGTATACACCCACACCCCTACATATACTTAACAGTAAAATATTAAATACTGTCCATCTTGAATGTATAACGGAAGGAGGAAAGCTTGAGAGTTCACAAGGTTAATGCTATATGGAATGCAACTATGGCTGAATCTGGATGTTCTGCTACGGATACCACAAAGCCTCCTCCCAGAAGGTAACAAGGAAAACAGGTTGTGAAGAGGATGAGTAGTGTCCCAGATAATCTTACTGACCTTGTTCAAATAACGCTTCTGTGCTACATCCTGGATGGGAGGGAAGTGTTGTGACTCAGGGCCAGCCGGTGGGTCCGACAGCCGGGTCCGATGTATCGGAGGACTCAGATGTGGGGGAGGAGGGAAACGAACCGGCTGATGATGATTTGGAGGCTTTGCAGAGTCCTCAGCCGGGGACCTCTTCTCAGCTGTGTGAGCCCGAGAGTGCGGAGGATGATGACCCACAGCTGGCCCTGTTCAAGGACGCCCGACGTAGGAGGCAGACGAGCAGGGACAAACAAAGAAAGACTATGGGACTCCTCGGGAGGAGGCACAGGGAGACCACGCCCTGAGCTCTCTATAAAAGAAGTGTTTGGGGAGGGGCTAGTTGCTGAAAGCAACTTTTTCGTTTGAGAAGACAAGCTCTTGTGTTTTGTTATCTGCGTAAATAAACCTTGGCAGAAGCCTTTTAGCCTTGGACGCTTTCCAGACTCGTCTCTTAATTAGGGGTTGGGAGAAGAGGGCTGGTTCAGAACAGTTTGCTTTCAGCCACCCACCCCTTAATACTACGATGGAGCAGCTTCTTGCCGAGAATGCCCAGCTCAACCAGCAACTCACCTTGCTGGCCACTCAGGTGGCACAACTGCAGGCTCAGGTACATGCTGCCCCCCCACCCAGGAGGAAATGTCAGTTAGCTATGCCGGATAAGTTTGCTGGTAAACCAGAACTGTTTCCTGCCTTCCTGGGACAATGCCAGCTTTATATCAGCGTGAGAGCAGCTGATTTCCCCACTGACCGTGATAAGGTGGGATTCGTGTTGAGCCTTCTGTCGGGAGATGCAGCTCGTTGGGGCACGCCTCTGTTGGCACAGCCTAGCCCTTTGTTGGATAACTTTGGGGGGTTTTGTGACCATATGCGCCTCATGTACGAGGACCCGATTAAGGCGCAGACCGCCACCCGACGTCTGAAAGCTTTGAGGCAGGGTCAGCGCCCCCTACAGGCCTATATCAGCGATTTCCGGCTGCTTAGCCAGGATTCCGCCTGGAATGAGGCTGCGCTCGTGGATGCCTTTCAGGATGGCTTGTCAGAGGAGATGTTGGATGAGCTGGCCCGCGTGGACATTCCCTCAGACCTGAATGGGCTGATCCATCTTTGTCTGCGGATCGATGCTCGGCTGCAGCAGCGTAAGAGTCGCCGTGCCACCCCACAGACCCCTGCCGCCCCTGTTGTGCGTGAGCCCCCAGTCCAGAGGGAGGAGCCAATGGAGCTGGGTGCCGCCAGGTCCCGTCTATCGGTGACGGAAATGGACAGACGACGATCGGAGGGGTTGTGTTTTTACTGTGGGGACCCTGGACATTTGGCTGCTTCTTGCCCAAAGAAGCGTCAGCGGGCGTCAGTGACCAAGCCTGCCCCGAGAAAGTCCCCTGCTTTGCTATCGGGAATACGGCCCGAGCCCGATCTAGACGGTGTGAAAGATCGGGCGACCCACAACGATCACGCCGAGCGACGCCGTTCCGACGGTGCCTGTGAACCTCCACGGCATTTGATTTTGGAGGCACGACTGATCCTTCCTGGCAAGCCAGAGGGGATTCCGGTCCATGCCTTAATTGACTCTGGGGCTACCACTAACTTTATGGATTCGGCCTTTGTGGCCAAATGGGCTGTTCCCCAGTGTCCGGTGGATCCGCCCATGCTTGTGGAGACCATCGATGGTCGAGTGCTCCTGTCCGGGCCTATCACGGCCGCCACGCAACCCGTGTGTATGGCCATCAGTACCCATGTGGAGGCCATTCAGTTTTACGTCACTTCGGATCTGCACTTCCCCGTGGTCTTGGGACTGGCGTGGCTCCGGGCGCATGATCCACAGATCTATTGGTCTCAGAACTTGGTCACCTTCCCAAGTTTGCAGTGCGTGGACCACACCCGCCATATCTGTGCCGGCCAGGTGGAGGGTTCCTCAGGGGTTTCCTTGCCTCCCGTACTGTCCGACTTTGCTGACGTGTTCAGCGAGTCAGAGGCGGACCAATTACCCCCGCACAGGCCCTACGACTGCTCCATTGACCTAGTCCCTGATGCGCCTCTCCCAGTGGGGCGTTTGTACTCCATGTCGGAGCCCGAGTTGGCCGCATTGCGGGACTTCCTGACAAAGAACTTGGCTCGTGGATTCATCCGGCCCTCGTCCTCGCCAGTGTCTGCGCCCGTGCTCTTCGTCAAAAAGAAGTCGGGCGAGTTACGGCTTTGCTGTGACTACCGGAAACTCAACGCTATCACGGTGCGTAACCGCTACCCGCTGCCCCTCATCCCCGAGCTCTTGGACCGACTCCGGGAGGCTAAGATCTTCACGAAACTGGACCTGCGTGGAGCTTACAACCTCGTCAGGGTTCGGCCGGGTGATGAGTGGAAGACAGCGTTTGGTACTCGCTATGGACATTTCGAGTACACGGTGATGCCGTTTGGCCTGACCAACGCCCCCGCTGTGTTTCAGCATTTTATGAATGACATCTTTCGGGATCTGTTGGACCAGTTTGTTGTGATTTACCTGGACGACATCCTGATTTACTCCCCGTCGCGTGAAGCGCATCATCAGCATCTCCGTCAGGTCCTGCAGCGCCTCCGGAAACATCGGCTGTTTGCCAAGTTGGAGAAGTGCCAGTTCTACCAGGTGACCATTGATTTCTTGGGCCACCGCATTTCTCCTGAGGGCATCGCCATGGATCCAAGTAAAGTTGAGTCGTTGCAGAGTTGGCAACCCCCGCGTCGCGTGAAGGATGTTCAGCGACTTCTTGGATTTGCCAACTACTATCGGACATTCATCCCTGGCTTTGCTGCCTTGACAGCCCCCCTCACCCGGCTCCTGCAGAAGAAGACTCGGTTCCAGTGGAACGCCCCCGAACAACAGGCGTTCCAAGCTTTGAAGGACGCCTTCATGAAGGAGCCCATCTTGAAGCATCCTGACCCGCAACGGCCGTTTGTCGTGGAGGCGGACGCCTCCGACATTGCCATTGGGGCCGTGTTACTCCAGGCAGCGACGCCCAACGGTACCCTTTTCCCTTGCGCGTATCACTCTCGGAAATTGAATCCCTCGGAGCGCAACTATACCATCTGGGAGAAGGAGCTGCTGGCCATCAAGGCGGCGTTCGAGGCTTGGAGGCATCATCTGGAGGGGGCGCGGCATCAAATCGAGGTCCGGACGGACCACAAGAATCTGGAAAGCCTGCAGACCGCTCGGAATTTGAACCAACGCCAGATCCGGTGGTCCCTCTTCTTTGCGAGGTTTGACTTCCGGGTGCGGTACATACCAAGCGGGCACAACCAGAGAGCGGATGCTCTGTCCAGGAAGCCCGAGTACACCCGAGTGGAAGACAAGCTTCCGCCCAGGACAGTGATCCCCGTTGAGTCTTTTGCTGCGGTACGGGAGCCGGTGGATATACGGGCTCGGATCCGGGAGGCGCAGCAGCAGGAGGCGTGGGTGGCTCAGCGGAAGGAAGAGGTGGGGCCAGATTCGCCTTGGTCACGGATGGACTCCTGTATTATCGTGACCGGCTCTATGTTCCAGGAGGGCCACTCAGGGGACTCGTCCTCAGCCAATGTCATGATAACCCGGCTGCGGGGCATTTTGGCCTGTTCAAGACTCTGAACCTGGTCTCCCGTACTTTCTGGTGGCCCCGAGTCCGACACGATGTCCAGTCTTATGTCACCTCCTGCGTCCCATGCAGGCAGGCCAAGTCAGCGACAGGGGCCCCGCCTGGTTTACTGCAGCCTTTGCCAACGCCCAAGAGACCCTGGGGGGCTGTGTCCATGGACTTTCTGACGGATCTACCCCCATCCTCCGGCTTCACGACAGTGTTTGTGGTGGTGGACATGTTGACCAAGATGGCGCACTTCATCCCCTGTCGCGGCTTACCGTCAGCTCGCGCCACTAGTCGCATGTTCATCCAACAGGTGTTCCGGCTGCACGGCCTTCCCGATAGGGTCGTCTCCGATAGGGGGGCCCAGTTTACAGCCCGCTTCTGGCAGGAGTTGATGCGGGCGTTGGACATTAAGGTTTGCCTCTCGTCCGCGCATCATCCTCAGACCGACGGGGGTACCGAGAAGGTCATCGGCATCTTAGAGCAGTATCTGCGCTGCTATGTTAACCTGCAGCAGGACAACTGGGTGGACTATTTGGCCATAGCCGAGTTTGCCTTTAATAACTCGCAACACACCTCCACGCAGATGACACCGTTCTTGGCCAACGTGGGTTATCACCCCAGGTTCTTCCCTCTTTCTCCCGTGGACTCACCGGAGCCGGCAGCGAACGAATTCATGGCGGAGTTACAGGCGATCCATCGGTTGGTGCGACGGCAGCTGGAGAAGGCCAAGGCCGACTACAAGAGGTTCGCCGATTGGTCGAGAAGGGATACGCCTCCACTATCGGTGGGGGATCGGGTCTGGCTGTCCACCAGGAACCTACCATCCACTCGGCCGGCGAGGAAGCTGGACCACCGTTACCTTGGACCGTTCCCAGTCGAGGCCATCATCAACCCGGTCGCCTATCGTTTAACTCTGCCACGTTCCCTGCGCGTGCACCCCGTCTTCCATCGGTCCTTGTTGGTCCCCGAACAACCGGCCTGTCCACTTCGCCAAGCGGAACCTCCCCCATCAGGAACTCGTGATGGAGGCAGCACCCCCGAGTACGAGGTCGCCAGCATCAGGGATTCCCGCTGGCTGAAAGGTCGCTTCCAGTACCTGATCGAGTGGAAAGGGTACGGGCCGGAGGACTTCACATGGGAAGACGCGACCGCCGTTCATGCCCCTGCGTTGGTGACTGCTTTTCACGAACAGTTCCCATCCCGACCGCATCCGGATCGGCAGACCCGAGGGAAGGGCCCTGCGGTGCGGGATAGTGTTGTGACTCAGGGCCAGCCGGTGGGTCCGACAGCCGGGTCCGATGTATCGGAGGACTCAGATGTGGGGGAGGAGGGAAACGAACCGGCTGATGATGATTTGGAGGCTTTGCAGAGTCCTCAGCCGGGGACCTCTTCTCAGCTGTGTGAGCCCGAGAGTGCGGAGGATGATGACCCACAGCTGGCCCTGTTCAAGGACGCCCGACGTAGGAGGCAGACGAGCAGGGACAAACAAAGAAAGACTATGGGACTCCTCGGGAGGAGGCACAGGGAGACCACGCCCTGAGCTCTCTATAAAAGAAGTGTTTGGGGAGGGGCTAGTTGCTGAAAGCAACTTTTTCGTTTGAGAAGACAAGCTCTTGTGTTTTGTTATCTGCGTAAATAAACCTTGGCAGAAGCCTTTTAGCCTTGGACGCTTTCCAGACTCGTCTCTTAATTAGGGGTTGGGAGAAGAGGGCTGGTTCAGAACAGGAAGGAACTGCCTGTATGTGAACGGGGCCATGAGCCTGCACGTGATACAAATGGGGCCGTGACGCATGTGTGATGCTTGCGGTGGCGCTAGCGTCTGGTGCAACTCTCGGGGTGATGCTAGCGTGAGTTTGGGGGTGAGCGTGCAGGCACCTTCCCTTCCCTTTCCTTCCAACCCCTCATGTGGCCCACTATGGACTGGTAGTGGGCCACAGCCCACAGGTTGAGGAACTCTGGACTAGGAAACCTGCAAGGTCCCTTCCAACTCTGTTATTCTGAGTCAAAATTTCTGGAAGGCTTGTGAAAGCAGGCCTCAAAGAGAGCAGGAAATTGGAAGAAGGAGATGCTAAGCCCCAGGGGAAAACTGGAGGCCTTATCAGGTTTGAAAGCTGATCAGATCAAGCTGTGGGATGATGCCTTCAAAGCAAGCAAATATTAAAATACAGACAGCTGTTCCAGCCATGCTTGGCATGAATGTGGAAAGAGTTGCTGTCACAAGAGAAATCAAAGGTCCTGATGCGCTCATTTGCATTCACGATGTGCATGGCCAGACTGCCACAAGTGTTAAGAGCAGCGAGTGCCAGTCTCCGCTTATTATTAGCTAACGGAGTAGAATATCTGAAGACTGGGGTGGGGGAAGACCCAGCTGGATCCTATTGTCTCTCTCAGTACGCATTTTCCAAAAGAGAAACAAAGGAAGACCACATTCATTTGAGCAAGCAATGTTCTGATCAGAGAGTCTTTGTTAATGACTGGGCTTATAAATGGCAAAAGGGCCCAGCTGCCTCTTCCAAAGCTCATAGGTTTGATCCCCTAAAAAGGTGGAAGGGATTTGGATAAATCAAGAACAGAATTAAAATACACTAAAGGGTGATATGCCCAACAGGAAAAAAAAAATAGAAGCCTTTTTGGCAATAGAACAGGGAAATCATTTTGACTTTGGTTGGAATGCAGTGGTTGGAAAGTGACCAAGGCGAGAAGCAACCCTAGAACTAAGGAGAAATTTCCTCATTGCGGGAACAATTAACCGGTGGAACGGCTTGCCTTTAGAAGTGCTTCATCATTAGAGGTTTTCAACAAGAGACTGAGCAGCCACTTGTCTGGAATAGTACAGGGTTTCTGCTTGAGCAGGAGGGGTGGTGGACTAGAAGACCTCCAAGGTCCCTTTCAACTCTGTTGTTCTGTTCTGTTGACTTTGTTGAATAATCAAGCAATTGCTTCGATTCTGCCCACCATCCTATTAGCAGCCTTTGGATCATGCCCTGGATGGTTCACCAGAGGCCAGAAGAGAAAGCTAATTCAGGATGGGTTGCAACCAAAGAGATCTACGGCAACCTTTGCTAACTTTTCATGCTCTCCAAAGATGTAACAGTGTAAGCAGTGGGAGTGCCGCACCAACATATTTGCAGTGCCACAATTTGGAGAAAGCTAGCCTTGCATATTGTGAGCTGAGAATACCAGAAAAGCTCTGAAGCTGTTGAAAAGCTAAAAGCCCATCATTCTGACTCCACAATGCAAAATTCCCCATCCCAAAATGCTGGATGCCCTGAGGTTCAGCATGAATCCAGAACTTCATTTGCAACACACATTAATTATGATTTGTGGGGACAGCAACTCACAATCATGTCCTTTCCTGATGGTGGACATACTGATGCATATGGAAGCCCACATATGCAATTACTTTTCAATTTCTGACAGAAGTTGTGTGGACTGATCATGAACCAGCCATTAAATGAGAACAGCAACTCACAACAAAAGACCAAGCCTTCTTCTGATTTTGACCAAGGATTCCATCCAGTAGAGGTTCTCCAACTGAGTGTCAGTTGGAGAATGAAATCAGGAAATTTTCTTGGCACTATTACAGATGTGGTTTCCTACTGCCATCTGTCAGGATGTTATTTTTTACTTCCTAATCTAGCTTAGAAGTCTGGTATTTTCAGCAGTGTTTCATCCAAGTACAAATCAGATTTAACTACACTTATTTCTGGAGATCAGTCAATATTGGTTTGGTGCTGCCACCTAGCTTGGCTTGGAGTGTCCCTAAAGTAAATTAATGCATGACTAGTTTGTCTAGTTTAATGAAAAGAAGGACTAGGGGTGACATTACAGCAGTCTCCCAATAATTGAGGGGCTAAAAGAGAAGATGGGGTCAACCTATTCTCCAAAGCACCTGAAGGCAGGACAAGAAACAATGGATGGAAACTAATCAAGGAGAGAAGCAACCTAGAACTAAGGAGAAAGTTCCCGAGAGCTAGAACAATCCATCAGTGGAATGGCTTGTCTCCCAAAATTGTGGGTGCTCCATCACTGGAGGTTTTTAAGAAGAGACTGGACAGCCATTTGTCTGGAATGGTTTAGGGCACGGGTAGGCAACCTTGGCTCTTTTATGACTCGTGGACTTCAACTCCCAGAATTCCTGAGCCAGCATGGCTCAGCTTGGAAACCTCTCCCTTTCCCCTCAGGGTGGCTGGCTCAGGAATTCTGGGAGTTGAAGTCCATGAGTCATAAAGCGACCTAGGCCTAGGCGAGGGGTAGGCAACCTTGGCTCTTTTATGACTCGTGGACTTCAACTCCCAGAATTCCTGAGCCAGCATGGCTCAGCTTGGAAACCTATCCCTTTCCTCTCAGCATGGCTGGCTCAGGAATTCTGGGAGTTGAAGTCCATGAGTCATAAAAGAGCCAAGGTTGCCTACCCCTGGCTTAGGGTCTCCTGCTTGAGCAGGGGGTTGGAGAAGAAGACATCCAAAGTCCCTTCCAGTTCTGTTATTCTGTTAAACATGAGCTATGTAGCACTCGAGGTCTTTGTAACTACTTGCTCTATACAGGTTGTAGCATCAGAAGCTCTTCCCTTTTCTTGGTTACATTTCTCCCAACAGCCATATCCCCTGGGGAGGAAATGGGAGCTGCAACATAAGCTATTTGGAGGTCTGCAGATTGGGAGAAGTTCACTGCAGACCTTCAAAGAAGAAGACAAGGTGGCATCAGGTATTTACCAGCATATCATATTTACCACCAGTCATTTTGTGTTACATCAGGTTTCTGATGCAACGTCAGCAGCAATCAAAGCTGTTTTGAACACCAAGCAGCCTCATCTGTTTTTCTCTTAGAATCAACTTATCAGAATCTTCCGTTCTCAGATGGGGGAGAGAATTCTTCACCCAGGAGGTTCAGAGCAAAAAACGGGACAGGGTCTGCATGTCAGACAGCCACTTAGCACAGCAGCCCCCAACCCCTGGTTTGCCATGGCATGCCAGAAACTGGGTCGCATAAATAAGTGAAGCTCCATCCACGCAATGCAGGCAGCACGCGAAACCACGCCCCCACCGGTCCACGGGAAAAACTCCACGGATCCGGTCCCTGGTGCCCAAAAGGTTGGGGGTGTGTGTGTGTGTGTGTGCTGACTTAGCTAACAGTACAGTAATGTTTGTATTGGTTTGTATTGTTTATGCTGCTCTCATGATTCCAACTGGTGGTTCAAAATTTTATTACTTTTTTCAAAGCATAAAATAAAAAATATATATAAAGAAAAATGAAAATAAAGCTAAAATAGGGGAGGAAATGGGGAAGAGAGAAAAGTGTTGGGCAGAGGGGGGAAAAGGAAAAAAAACCCATTGCTTTCCGACCCCTTTTGGTGCAGTAGAATTAGGCAATAACATGAAAGCTCAACTTTTTACTTTTATATAATAATAATATATACCAGTCAGGTTTATAATTCCAATTAAAAAAGGTTTGGGGTGGGCTCAAAAAACAAAAGAGAGAAAAGAAAATCTTGACTTGAGTTGAAATTTCTCCAGATTATTATTTTTTTAAAAAAAAATTAGACAAAGTTACTGATTTAAGGACGGTTTGGGAAGCGGGTTGTCAGGTGTGGACAACCAGACCAAATTAACTACTTTAATGCTCAATGTCTATTTCACAGGAATGTTCCCGGAGTGGCTGCTTGCCCATAGGAAAGACCAGATGCTTACAGGCATTCAAAAGGGGTTTAGACCTTGCCCTCTTATGCTTACATAATGATTCCAGACTAATTTCCCATTTGACCCCTCCTCCCAACTAGGACGGTTATTCTCCAACACAAATAAAGCTTTTATCAGAGGTGATTTTATATAGCGTAATAGCAAACTCTAAAGGAAACTGCAAACACAAGCTATTTTGGATGAATTAAAGAGACAAGAAGAATCAAACAAACTTCCAGAGAAGATAAATATTTCTGAACAAATTAAGCTTTCATAACAACAGCTATCTGTGTTAACAATAAGAGAAATGGAAATAAAAATAATCTATGTGAGGCCAAAACCCTTTTGTGTTTCCAAACAAACCAGGGAAGTGGTTGGCATATAAATTACAAAAGGAGAAAAAAAAAGAAAAGAAAATTATATTAACACTATATAACAAAGTGACGTTATGAATGGATAGTATGGCTGTGCAAAAAGCATTTAATTAATATTCCAACTTATACAAAGGAAATGACATCTCTATGGAGAAAATAGATGAACACCTAAAGAAAGAAAATTTACTCAGGATTATACAGGAACAGAAACAGATTATGAATAGACCTAAAACAATAAGATGCTATAAATAAGGTATTTCTGAAGCTATAAAAAGGATTTAACCAGGAAAAGTGCCTGGACTAGACAGATCACCAGATTCTTATTATAAATATTTTGAGGATGAACTTTGACATCCTTTACAAAATAGGATGAATTCTATTTTACAGGGAGGAAAGACACTATACAGCTGGACAGGGGCGATAGATAGATAGATAGATAGATAGATAGATAGATAGATAGATAGATAGATAGATAGATAGATAGATAGATAGATAGATAGATAGGTAGGTAGGTAGGTAGGTAGGTAGGTAGGTAGGTAGGTAGGTAGGTAGGTAGGCAGGCAGGCAGGCAGGCAGGCAGGCAGACAGACAGACAGATAAACCTTTATTGCCATTTTTTACTGTGGGCACAATGGCACACATAAAAAGTGAAATTTAGTTGCTTGCTTTCAAAGTGTACACATACATAACACACATTTAAACATACTATATACAACACATGTACAGACCTACACCCTTACATATAAGTAACATATAAATATTAATCACTGTCCATCTTGAATACATAATGGAAGGAGGAAGTTTTAGAGTTCACAAGGTTAATTCTGTATGGAAAAAAATTGTGACTGAATCTGGATGTTCTGCTACAGATACCACTAATAGTGGTATTTTAGTATTAGCATTAGTAGTACTAATAGCTAAAGAGGGATGAGATTTGACTTTAATAAGGAACTATAGACAAATATCATTATTAAACAATGACTACAAGTCATTCCAAGGGACGCGGTGGCTCAGTGGGTTAGGACGCTGAGCTTGTTGATCAGATGGTCGGCACTTTGGCAGGTCGAATCCCGCGTAACAGAGTGAGCGCCTGTTACTCGTCCCAGCTTCTGCCAACCTAGCAGTTCGAAAGCACGTAAAAAGGCAAGTAGAAAAATAGGGACCACTCCGGTGGGAAGGTAACAGCGTTCCGTGCGCCTTTGGCGTCTAGTCATGCCGGCCACATGACCACGGAGACGTCCTCGGACAAGCGCTGGCTCTTCGGCTTTGAAACGGAGATGAGCACCGGCCCCTAGAGTCGGAAACGACTAGCACGCATGTGCAGGGAAACCTTTACCTTTACCTTTACCTTACAAGTTGTTTACAATGATTCTGGCTGATTGACTATTATTTTGCAAGAATTCATTTATGAGGATGTGGGTATTTGTAGTAGAAGGACAGATGGAGCCTGGGGACGGAGTGAAGAGAGGAATCAGCCTGGAGTATTACATTGCCACAAGCGATTTATATCAAACTCCTCTTGAATTTCATTGACTCTTATCTAGCATCAATTTAGTGCTGATAAGATTCTTATGTATAGGCACGAGCAATAAATCAGTTTAACTGAAACTTGTAGTGTGGTCCTAATTCTTCACACCTGACCTTTTTTTGCCAAAAATGTGTGTGTGGGGGGGGAATGGGAAATTGGTACATTAGCAGGTTTTCATATAAACAAACAAAAGATGTTAAAAAAACATGAAGATAGAAGATCAGAACTGACGAGTAAAACAGATTTTAAGATTGAAAAGCAAGTAAAATATCTGGATATCACTATGAGAACTATGGATTGTATCTCATTTCAAAACAACTATGTTAAGGCATGGAATAAACTTTTTTTTAAAAAAAAACATGTTAAGATGGGAGAGACTACAAATAACACTGCTGGGAGATAAAAACGAGTGTCCAGCCTAGAATGATGTTTTTGTTCTGGACAACACCTGTTTTGACAACCGATGCTCCATTTAAAGAGTGGCAAAAGGATATATTTATATTTATATTTATGCAAGTGGAGAAAAACAGTGAATTAAATATAAAGCTTTACAAGATACAAAGGAAAGAGAAGGATTGGGTTTACCTGATTTGAAATTGTTTTTTGCAGCTTGCTGTTTGGTTTGGATGAAAGAGAGAGTAATGCTGGGATATAGAAGGACGTGACCTGACATTTGGGTGGCATTGATATTTGCGGTACGATAAAGTCAAGATTAATGTGGATTTTAAAACCATTATGTTAGATGTGCCATACTGAGACTATGGAACAGACACAAATCAGGTTGTGCCCCAAAACATCTCTGTGGCTCTTAGACGAAGAAACATTTTATTTTCAACTTATATACGACTTCTTTTGTATATCCTTTAGGAAATCTTTATCTGGGTCATTCTCTTGGCTTGTCATTTGTGTCTCTGCTTTAGCTGCTTTCTCTGCCTCATAATCTGCCCTTTTTGCATTATCCAGTATTTATTTCTGCTTCTAATATTTCTCCATCAGGCAAAATTTGTTTCACATCTGTCATTCCTTCCTTAACATCTTTGGTACATTATCTATCCATAGAGCCAGATATCATTACAATGACATTGCTGACATTGTAGCTACTAATTTGTGGGCCCATTCTTTGAAAATCTCCTGGATATTTCAAATGTCAGGAAGTTTCTCCTTAATTCCAGGTTGCTTCTCTCTTTGATCAATTTCCAGCTATTGTTTCTTGTCCTGCCCTCTGGTGCTTTGGAGAATAATGTGATTCCCACTTCTTTGTTGCAGCCCCTCAAATACTGGAACACTGCTTTCACGTCTCTCCTATTTCTTCTTTAGCCAAACCCAAGTCCTGCAGCCATTCTTTGTATGTTTTAGTCTCCAGGCCTTTGATCATCTTTGTTGCTGTTCTCTGATTTTTTTTTTCCAACATCTTTTTTGTGATATGGTGACCAAAACTGGCTGCAGTATTCCAGGTGTGGTCTTACTAGGGTTTTATAAAGCGGTACTAATACTTTGCATGATCTTGATTCTATGCCTCTGTTTACACAACCCAGGATTGGATTAGCTTTTTGGCTGCTGCTGATACGGAAGTGGTGGATCGCTTCTGCCTTTTAGGATCAACCATCAATAAAAATGGAACAGTCAAGAAACATGCTTGGTAAGAGCAGCCATAAAGGCCTTGGAAAAGATGTTCAGATGTCAGGACACCAAGATCAGAATTGTGTTGGTGAAGGTATTCCCTGAGACACCTTATAAAATGAAAGTGGGAGTTTGAAGAAACAGGATAGGAAGAGTATTGATGCTTTTGAACTTTGATGTTGGAGAAAACTCCTGTGAAGACCACAGACAGACAAGAAAATAAGCAAATGGTTCATCAAACCAACCAACTCAAAGTTCTCACTTGAGGCACAAATGACCAAGCTCAAATTATCCCATTTTGGACACATTGTCTAAAGAGTCAGCTCTTTGGTGAAGCTTTAATGCTGGGAAAGGTAAAAGGAAAAAGGGGAAGAAGATGTCCAGAGTTGGATTCAATCCAGAGATGGATTCAGTTACAGTGGCAATGAGTGGACCATTGGAGGACTTGAAAGAACAGGTCAGGGACTGTTCGCCATGGAGATAATCTATCTAGCTGGCTGCTAGGAGTTGAAAACAACTTCGTGGCACATAATTCATCAATTTGTCGAGAAGAATAAAGAAGTGGTTTGCGATTGCCTTCTCCCTTTCCTTCTTGCCCCCAACTTCTCAATCTAGGCCTTAGTTCTGCCTGACTTCCCTAACAACCCCCCCTATTCAAACATTAACCAAATTTCACCCTGTTTAGCTTTTTGAGATAAGCCAAGGTCAGTCAAGTGCTCTCACCAAGCGTCCACCGAAATAGAATTGAGCAAATTCACCTAGTACGAGAATTTGCCTATTTCAGCAGAAATTGGTCACTGGGTCTGCCCTTGGAATGATCCCCTTCTCAGTGACAATCAGTGGGGATATTTTCTTGCAGTGATGGATCTTTGCCCATCCAACATAGTAAATATAAACAAAAGTTTTCTCTTTAGTTACAGGAAGACTTTCTGCAAAGGAATTAGTGTGGGAAAATTTAGGGACTAAGTGTCCTCTCTGAAGAGCAGTTGCTACATTTTTTTTTAACCAGTGAAGAAACCTCCCAGTTATTAACCTTGAGAATTGGATATGGAAAAACATCACTTTTTAAAGTCAATCTTTTTGTTTAATCCATTCAATAAGGGCCTGAGCCCTTGAAAGCACAAACTGTGCAAAAAATAGGATCATAATTGGGACTGAAAGGAAACAGGGAATTCAGAGCATTGTAGATGTGACTGTTGAAATTCTTTAAACCAAATTCATGTTTTCTCAGGATTGCACTGTATTGTACAATAGAGGCAGTTTGGGCTAGTGGTGAAGGCTAGAAACCAGGAGACTGGGAGTTCCAGTCCCACTTTAGGCATGAAAGCTGCCTAGGTGACTTTGGACCAATCATCAGGAGACGGTAAGTTCTATTCCCGCCTTAGGCTTGAAAGCCTGATGGAGGATTTTGGGCCAATCACCAGGAGATGGTGAGTTCCAGTCCTGCCTTAGACATGAAAGCTAGCCAGGTCACTTGCCTTCAACTCAGTTCACCTCAGAGGGTTGTTGTTGCAGGGAAAATAGAAGGAGGAAGGAGTATTAGGGATGTTTGCTGCCTTGAATTATTTATCAAAATAATAATGGCAGGATTTAAAAAAAAATCTGAAATCAAATAAATTGCACCACGGCTGCATGAATCCAGGATCTTAAAACAGCGGCTTCGAGGAATTGCTGAGTATCTCCATGCAATTTGAAATCCGCTTTTCCTTTCAAATATGAATCACCACATGAACTTACTAAAATAGGGGTCTTCCCTGGCCTTCTGAGAGGAAGAGGTCTTGGACTAATGCTGGACTTTTATAAATGGCCCTTGACAAACATCTTCAGAAAGATCAGGAGGAGTCTTCTAGATTAAGCCTGAGCTAACTGCCACTCAAGTATCTTTTTCACATGCTACTCAACTTCATCGCTTTGGCCTCCATGATATTAAAAAGGAAGGTGAAAGAACATGTCCACCTTGAAGTGAATATGTCCGTGTGAAGTTCAAGTTTCAACCCAGTCTCCAGACCACATACCAGGTAGTCCTTGACTTGCAACAGTTCAATTAGTGACCATTCAAAGTTATACAATGACATTGAAAAGAGTGACTGATGACCGTTTTTCAAACTTAGGACAGTTGCAGCATCCCGGTGGTCCCATGATCAAAATTCAGACACTTGGCAACCATCTCATATTTATGATGTCCCTGGGGTCATGTGATCCCTTTTTTGCAAACTTCCAAACAAGCCAAGTCAATGGGGAAGCCAGATTCACTTAATAACCCTGTTACTAACTTAACAACTGCAGTGATTCACTTACCAACTGTGGCAAGAAGGTCGTAAAATGGGGAAAAACTTACTTAACAAGCCTCTCACTTAGCGACAGAAATGCTGGGCTCAGTTGTGATTGTGAGGTGAGGACAACTTGCGCGTCCATGTTACCCTTTCTGTAACATTCCACACTCTGACCTCGTAATTTCCCCTTTTGTTTACTTGATAGATCAAAGCAGGATTGTATCACACTTTTGCTATAATCCTCTCTGAGTGCTAAAGAAAGTCACATTTTTAAGGATTGCCATTATATTGTGCCCAAACTTGTTTGAAAAAGCATAACCATGTTAGAGAGGCAGTCTGGTGTAGTGGTGAAGACATCAGGCTAGATATAATAATAATAATAATAATAATAATAATAATAATAATAATAATAATAATAATAATAATAATAATAATAATAATAATAATAATAATAATAATAATAATAATAATAATAATAATAATATAAGTTGGAAGGGACCTTGGAGGTCATCTAGTCCAACCCCCTGCTCAGGCAGGAAACCTTATACCATTTCAGGCAAATGGCTGTCCAGTCTCTTCTTAAAAACCTCCAGTGTTGGAGCATTCACCACCTCTGGAGGCAGGTTGTTGGGAGACCCTGAGTTCTAGTCTTACCTTAGGCACAAAATCAGCTGGTTAACCTTGGGCCAATCCCCTTCTCTCAGTCCTAGGAAGGAAGCAATGACAAACCACTTCTGAAAAACCTTGCCAAGAAAACTGCAGAGACTTGAGAATTGGACTCAACTGAAAGGATTAAAAATCAAACCTATGTTACTGCTGTTTCCTTTTGATTACTCCTTTTAATATGCTGTGTGTTTCTTCTCCCCCCCCCCGCCCGTTTGTACTTTTTTAACTTGAGTTTTCTTTCTATATCAGTTGATTTTGATGTAAAATGAAGAGCAATCCTGAAGAGCAAGTGGATCTTTATGGAACGGTCCAAGGTCCTGTAGAGTCCGCCTGCTTGAAGACTATTGATCCTTAGGTATTCATTCATTTGGATGTTCTTGGTCAAGTCTCAGGATTCTATTTAGAAATGGAACTTAGCAGGGACGAATTTGGAAATCCTGCTGCTATGGATACATTGAAAATATATATATATATAGATTAATACCAGCTGGAGCCAAATCCACTTAATATTCCTTATAGATGTATACAGAAAGCATTCCTTATAGATGTTTACAGAGAGTTCCAAGAAATTCCAGAAGCTTCCAGTTTTTGTTTAGACTATCTTGACTTGACTATTCAAGAGATTGTATAGGAGTAAATGTTCTAGATCAGGAAATGATTCTGGGCCTATCACAAATCACTTCCAGTTTCAGATGAATTTCTTCTGGAAATCCTACAGAACATTGCTAGTGACAAACCCCAGACAGGGACAAAATCAGAAGCCAGCTCTTAAAACTGATGAGAGGGTCACAAATATGAGGACCAATTGTAAGTCCCTTTTTTCAATGCCGTTGTAACTTTGAATGGTCACTAAATGAAAGGATTACCTCTACATGCTCCAATGCATGCCAGGTTGGAGTTGCTACCTGCACCCCTGATATTTTTTTGTCTTCTTTGTAGCCCTTGGCATTTTACCTGACTTACAAATGTTCTTAGCATAGTTTTATGGATTTTCAAACAAGCAAGACAGCAAAACTCCAAGGTAAGCCCTGAAAATAGACTTTAATTAAAGTGCCCAAGGGCCAGAAAAATGAAATAAAAAATCCCAGCCTTTTTGACCTGTCCACTTTGGTCCTTGCACTCCTCCTAGGTGTAAAGCAGGGGTGTGTGTCTAGCCTTGGCAACTTGAAGACTTGTGGTCTTCAGCTCCCATGATTCCCCAGCCAGCAATGTTGAACTTACTTTGTTTGTGGCTACATAGGGATTCTAGGCTGATTCCTTCTTTGACTCCTCCCCCAGTTTCTGCCACTCCTTATCCTACACTAGATGACTAAGTTACATTAAAATACAACACCCAAGTAATATAAATAAGATATTCAGAAATAATAACAACCCAACACACACAGACACTCCCCCTCCCCATTGATTTATTCACCAAGTGCCAAAGGACAAGACAAGAAGTAACTTATCAGAGAGGTCCAGTCTAGAACTAATGAGAAAGCATGGCTGGCTGGGGAATTCTGGGAGTTGCAGTCCACAAGTCTTAAAGTTGCCAAGGTTGGACACCCCTGGTGCAAAGTCTGGGTCATACTTGATGCCAAGTGGGGCCTCCTATCCCAATTTACACACCAATGTGGCAGACACAAGGCTCAGCCTTCAGCTCTATTTCCCTCCTGGCATTAAATTCCATGTTTTAGGTTCAGGCTGAAAATCCCAAAGATTTAACTACAAATTACCTGCCCACTGTGATTCTGAATACATACTGAATGTCTCCTCTGATTGCCCAGGACTAAATCAATGAGCCCAAGGATTTTGGAAGGCAGCACAGCCTGCAGGTTAATTGTACAAAGACACAACAACAAGTTTTCCTCCTCTTCCTCTCTTGAGTCTGCTGAAGTCTTTTTTTATTGTATTTATTTATAATGAGAATGAGAATTAGAATAGAATAGAATAGAATAAAGAGGGAATAGAAGAATAAGAGTAAGAACAGAATAGAATAGAATAGAATAGAATAGAATAGAATAGAATAGAATAGAATAGAATAGAATAGAATAGAATAGAATAGAATAGAATAGAATAGAATAAGGAATGAATAGAATAGAATAGAATAGAATAGAATAGAATAGAATAGAATAGAATAGAATAGAATAGAATAGAATAGAATAGAATAGAATAGAATTTGGAAAATAGAATAGAATAGAATAGAATAGAATAGAATAGAATAGAATAGAATAGAATAGAATAGAATAGAATAGAAAATATGGAATAGAATAGAATAGGAATAGAATAGAAAATATGTAATGTAATGTAATGTAATGTAATGGAATGGAATGTAATGGAATGGAATGGAATGGAATGGAATGGAATAGAATAGAATAGAATAGAATAGAATAGAATAGAATAGAATAGAATAGAATAGAATAGAATAGAATAAAGAGGGAATGGAATAGAATAAAATAAAGAGGGAATAGAATAAGAATAGAATAAAGAGGGAATAGAACAGAATAGAATAGAATAGTGATTCTGCTGAAGTCTTTATTCACTTTCATTGATTCCTTTCCAGCAGCTGGTAAATTCTCTTTTGGGCTCATTCGGAAATCCCCACCAAGCACACCAGTGGAACTGTAAGATAGGTTGCGGATGCTAGCATAGTTCTTAAGTGGGAGAGAAAAGTTATCCCTTTCTAAGTGCTTAGTTTGCCTGATGCATTCTTGGTTCTTCTCACCCCAGAGAAGCTCCTGACCAGCCAACCATCTCGTTCTATGGGAGGAAGTAATTTCCAACTTCCCTCTACCACCTTATGGACTAGTAACTTACTCCAGAGAATTCAAAACCTGTTATCAAAGTTAGATGGGTAAAATGCAGGAATCTCCTTAATCACAGAATGACAGAGTTGAAAGGCACCTTGGAGGTCTTCTAGTCCAACCCTCTGCTTGAGCAAGAGACCCTAGACCAGGGGTAGGCAACCTCAGCTCTTTTATGACTCATGGACTTCAATCCCAGAATTCCTGAGTCACCCCTGCCCTAGACCATCCAGAACAAGTGGCTGTCCAGTCTCGTCTTGAAAACCTCCGGGGATGGAGCACCCACAACTTCTGGAGAGAAGTCATTTCACCGATTAGCTGTTCTCACTGTTAGGAAATTTCTCCTTAGTTCTAGGTTGCTTCTCTCCTTCACAATTTTCCATCTGTTATTTCTTATCTTGCCCTGTGGTGCTTTGGTGAATAAGTCAATTTGGAAGGGGGCATCTATGTGTGTTGGGGTGTTATTGTTTCTGGACATCTTATTTCTATTACTTGGATATTTTATTTCAATGTATCTTGGCTACTCCACCTAAGGGTGGAGTAAGAAGAGGAATCAGCCTAGAGTCCTTGAATTCTGTTGACTCTTATCTAACTCCAAGCAGGTGCTAACCGTTAGTTGAGAACATTTCTGCGTGTAGGCATGACCAGCAATAAATCAACTTGACTGGACCTTCACATGCAGATCTGATCTTTTGCACCTGACATCTAGTAGATCATGGAGGGCCAGAAGTAAAAATAAATAAATAAATTGATGAATTAATAAATCAATCAAACCCTCTAGGGAACATAAGTGTCCTAGTTTGGACAAGAAGAGATTCTGCAAAATAATGGAGAGGAGAAGGAGCAGAAATAGACTTTGCTCTATTTTTTCTATTAGATCTGTAGGATGATCTTTCTCTCTTAATCTTCCTCCTTTTAGAGCTCTTTCCGAGCTGCATCTTCTCAGAGTCAGTCTGAATTCTTCCAGGTGGTAAAATGTGGCTCTTGGGGATATCGCCTGTGTGCCAAGTCTCTCTTTCTGGACCAAGAGAGGATGTCCCAGCGCAAATAACTGTAACTTCTAATCAAGTTTATTTTCCACTTTGCAGACAGTGGCTTTCTCCACTGACGAAATTCTGCTGGATTTTAAACATGATCTCCAGATTTAAACTTGACAAGGGTTTCTGTGGCTAAAGGGTGGGAAATCTTTCAGAACCCAATCTCCACTTTAAATCTGGGGATCTCATTAAAAAAAAATCTACCTAGCCTTGTGGAATGGAGAAGATGGATCGAATATATTCAGAATAAATATGGGACTAAAAAGTTTCATTTAGCATTTGAATAAGTAGTGGTTTTATACGATGTATTATTAGTTATTAGTTATTTGTTAGTAATATAGTTATGTTTACGGAGAGTTAAAGTGCGATAGAATTTAATGTTTTATTTTTGTTGTTAGCATATTTTAGCTTAAGTTTGTAAGTTAATACCCTGTATTCAGCTCTGGGAAGTCGGGGAGGGGGGAGGGTAGGGGAGGGGAGGGTTGGGGGGGAGGGAGGGAGTATGTTTTTTAAAAAAATGTATTGTAAAACTTTTCAATTAAAAAAAAATCTAGCTAGCCATTTGGAGGTTATTGCAAAATGTAGCACACTTATAGCAAGGGCTTTCCTGAAATGCTCCTTCTCTCTTGCAGCACTTCCGGGACTGACCATGGAACCGGATGTTATCATCTCAGAGTCAGTCCAAGAAGTGCTGTGAAGGAAGCAGTTTTTCCTGAGAGCTTTACACTGTTGTGAGCCCAACGGCCATTTTGGTTTTTGCTAGGTTCTCAAACTAAGGTCAGACTAAAAGCCCCCATTTTCCAAAAGTGAGTCACCTCCTCGTTAGGTGCTCCGAGATAAAAAAAAAAAACCTGGAGCATCCCACCGGCCAGAGCTGAGCAACCAGTTTGACATTCCTAGCTCAGAATGTGTCCAAGCAGCGCTTGGTGCAAATTTCAGCGGGGCAGTCTTGTACGCTTTCAATATCCCTAATGCCACCCGACAAACTGTCGCCTAGATGTAGAAGGGGATAACTTCATGTAGCCAACTCAGTATGGCCAGTTCGACACAGCCAACTCACTGCAGGACAATTTGACCATTCCATTCAAGTATTTAAAATAATTAAAACATTACTGTAATTGCTGTCAATCACATTTCATTTTGTCCCTCCTTTCGCATCCTTTTTTTTAAAAAAGCGGTTCTATTCCACCATTTCTTTGATATTAGTCTAGCTCTTGTCCTACGGTGAGTTGTCCTGCACCGAGATGGCCCCAGCAAGTTGACCGTGGCAAGTTGGCCATGCAGAGTTGGCTGCACTGAGCCCACCTAGATGTTGGGGGGTGGGGTGGAGGGGAGAAGATAGGCCTGTTCATCTAGGAAAGGGGTCTCCAACCTTGGCAACTTTAAGACTTGTGGACTTCAACTCCCAGAATTCTGGGACTTGAAGTCCACAAGTCTTAAAGTTGCCAAGGTTGAGGAGCCCTGATCTAAGACTTTCTTCCCTTCTCTATAGGATTTGAAAGCACAGCATTATCTCCTCTTACATGATCCACAGAGAACTGTTGCTGAGTGAGCCTTGTGTCTTCTGTTCATCCAGTTTGTTTTACACCTGAGGAGGTCAGGAAACAATATCTCAAGGTGCTTTGTGCGATGTAAAAATTCCGCAGGAATAACAGAATCTATTTTCAAATCATCTCCTTTTCTCCTTCATTCTCATCTCACTTTGATTCATAGCCTACAAAGGAACTAGGAGAGGCATCAGTTAACCCATCTGATCTTTTCTTTACTGTGAACAAACAAATAAATAAAAACCAGTATTCTACACAACCTTTAATATTTGTAAAAAATCATTTTTCTCTTCTCTTCTCTTCTCTTCTCTTCTCTTCTCTTCTCTTCTCTTCTCTTCTCTTCTCTTCTCTTCTCTTCTCTTCTCTCTCTTTCTCTCTCTTTCTCCTTAAGTAATACATTCAGGCTCCACACTGAAAAGAAGATGGACTTTGTTCTTTGACGAAAACATGGAGGAAAAATGTTGCTTAGTCTCACGGGTGTCTGTAGAGCACCACAAAACATCAAGATGGCAGCCATAAGCGCAATCAAAGCTCCACCCCCTTTTCATGCACAGAACACATGGAAAAAAGATGCGGGAACTTGAAGTCTTAGGGGGGAAAAAGAAGAAACTGGCAACTTCATGATAACCAAACACTCAACTTGTAAAATGAAAAGGAGCTTTCCTCCAAAATACTGCCTGCATTATTAGCATTTTTTTGCTTCCTTGAAATCACCAAAAATAGATTTTTTTACAGCATTCTAGGCGAGGCTAAAATAGGGTTGATTAGTTTGTGGGTCAAAGAATGGTGGGAATTAAGCCACTTTCTTAACATAGTAAACAAGGTCATTGTGCTAAGGTATGATTTATGTCTTTAGGAAGTGCATATTATGCAAACACTGAACCTGTAGTAGTCATTAAAAATATATACACAGCACATCCACTATATCTAGTTATAAAAATAAAATCAAATAATAAAATAAGCAGGAGAAGTTACAAAAATACCCTTACTAGAAATTGTATTTGCAAGCCACATAATGTATAAATTTCTGCCTCAAAACAGCTGCAAACCAGGAAGTCCTGGCCATGAAAAATAATTTACATGGCCCCAATGTGCTAAAATCTTGGTTCCGCTGTTATTGTCCTACCATAAGGTAATTGTGATTTTGTTTAGGTTGGAATTTGATGTTTAAATTATAATTATGCTGAGATTTTATTCTGATTTTTTTCTATTGCATGGGCTCATCTGTGTGTGCTTTTATATGCAATGCTTTACTAGATTTAACAGTAATTGATGGTATTGCTTCAAATACTTGGGATAAAGGAAGGATATGATTGTTTATTGTGTATTTCAGTCATAGACCAGCATAAAACTAATACAATAACAATTACTCTAAAAATGAAGTAAAATATATTGATAAATTAAAACTAAAAATTGTTAGCATAGAAATACAAAGCACCGGAGTGTTCGTGGAGCACCCCAAAATATCAGTTATGGCTGACATAACAGTACAAGCAAAGCTCCACCCACTTGTCATGCATGCAATAAATAACCCAAGCTTAGGGGATAGTGTAGTGGGAGTATGGCCACTGTTGTAAGTCAAGGACTACTTGTACAGTTTTATTGCATGCTAACACTCTCTACAAGAATCTGAACTACAGAATAGAATAGAATAGAATAGAATAGAATAGAATAGAATAGAATAGAATAGAATAGAATAGAATAGAATAGAATAGAATAGAGAAGAGTAGAATAGAATAGAATAGAATAGAATAGAATAGAATAGAGAAGAGTAGAATAGAATAGAATAGAATAGAATAGAATAGAATAGAATAGAATAGAATAGAATAGAATAGAATAGAATAGATATTGGAGAATAGAATAGAGTAGAGTAGAATAGAATAGAATAGAATAGAATAGAATAGAATAGAATAGAATAGAATAGAATAGAATAGAATAGAATAGAATAGAATAGAATAGGATAGGATGGGATGGGATGGGATGGGATGGGATGGGATGGGATGGGGTGGGGTGGGGTGGGGTGGGGTGGGGTGGGGTGGGGTGGGGTGGGGTGGGATGGGATAGGATAGAATAGAATAGAATAGAATAGAATAGAATAGAATAGAATAGAATAGAATAGAATAGAATAGAATAGAATAGAATAGGAGTGGGGTGGGATGGGATGGGATGGGATGGGATGGGGTGGGGTGGGGTGGGATGGGATGGGATGGGATGGGATGGGGTGGGGTGGGGTGGGGTGGGATGGGATAGAATAGAATAGAATAGAATAGGATGGGATGGGATGGGATGGGGTGGGGTGGGGTGGGGTGGGATGGGGTGGGGTGCGGTGGGGTGGGGTGGGATGGGGTGGGGTGGGGTGGGATGGGATAGAATAGAATAGAATAGAATAGAATAGAATAGAATAGAATAGAATAGAATAGAATAGAATAGAATAGAATAGAATAGAATAGAATAGAATAGAATAGAATAGAATAGAATAGAATAGAATAGAATAGGGATGGGATGGGATGGGATGGGATGGGATGGGATGGGATGGGATGGGATGGGATGGGATGGGGTGGGGTGGGGTGGGGTGGGGTGGGGTGGGGTGGGGTGGGCTGGGGTGGGGTGGGGTGGGATGGGGTGGGGTGGGGTGGGGTGGGGTGGGATGTGGTGGGGTGGGGTGGGATAGAATAGAATAGAATAGAATAGAATAGAATAGAATAGAATAGAATAGAATAGAATAGAATAGAATAGAATAGAATAGAATAGAATAGAATAGAATAGGATGGGATGGGATGGGATGGGATGGGATGGGGTGGGGTGGGGTGGGGTGGGGTGGGATGGGATGGGATGGGATGGGGTGGGGTGGGGTGGGGTGGGATGGGATAGAATAGAATAGAATAGAATAGAATAGAATAGAATAGAATAGAATAGAATAGAATAGAATAGAATAGAATAGAATAGAATAGAATAGAATAGAATAGAATAGAATAGAATAGAATAGAATAGAATAGAATGGGATGCGATGGGATGGGATGGGATGGGATGGGATGGGATGGGATGGGATGGGATGGGATGGGGTGGGGTGGGGTGGGGTGGGATGGGGTGGGGTGGGATGGGGTGGGATGGGGTGGGGTGGGGTGGGATAGAATAGAATAGAATAGAATAGAATAGAATAGAATAGAATAGAATAGAATAGAATAGAATAGAATAGAATAGAATAGAATAGAATAGAATAGAGCTGGAAGGGACCTTGGAGGTCTTCTATTCCAGTCCCTGCTCAAGCAGGTGACCCTATACCATTTCAGACAAGTGACTGTCTACTCTCTTCTTAAAAACCTCCAATGATGGAGCACCCATGATTTCTGGAGGCAAGCTGTTCCACGGGTTGATTGTCCTTACTGTCAGGAAGTTTCTCCTTAATACCAGGTTGCTTCTCTCTTTGATCAGCCTCCAACCATTGTTTCTCGCCCTTCCCTCTGCTGCTCTGGTGAACAAAGCAACCCCCTCTTCCTTGTGGCAGCCCCTCAGATACTTGATGATAGATAAGAGTAAGGTGGGCTGGACTTAGATGTCTTGTGGATGCAAAGGGACTCAAGACTTATGACAAGCTTGACCCGTCCCTTGGACTCAGTTGCTTTAGTTTGGCAAGATTTCTGTCTATAGGGGAGGAACAATGAAAGAAACTACTCAAAAGTAACACCAGGTGTCATCCTTGGTTCTTGGGCGCTTGACAGTGGATGAATTCCATTCACTAAAAATATGCTGGGATCTATCATTGTGGGATGGAAGCCCCTGTCCCCTACCTATTGCTTATCTACTGCAGGTAAGGAAGAGGCAGGGTTTTGCTCATGTGACTTTTGCCACCCCTCCCACTCCTATGGATGACCCAGTCAGTTGCCTCTCTTCTTCGTGACTGTTCAGTTCCCAACAGAAAGGAACTCTTATTATTTCACAAAGTAGCCTTATCCGTTGCCGTTCTGATACTGGAGGTTTTGGTATCTCCTAGTGTGCCTGTAAGGGACGCGGTGGCTCAGTGGGTTAGGACACTGAGCTTGTCGATCAGAAGGTCGGCAGTTTGGCGGGTTGAATCCCGAGTGCCGCGTAACAGAGTGAGCGCCTGTTACTCATCCCAGCTTCTGCCAACCTAGCAGTTCGAAAGCACGTAAAAAGGCAAGTAGAAAAATAGGGACCACTACGGTGGGAAGGTAACAGCGTTCCGTGCGCCTTTGGCGTCTAGTCATGCCAGCCACATGACCATGGAGATGTCCTCGGACAAGCGCTGGCTCTTCGGCTTTGAAACGGAGATGAGCACCGGCCCCTAGAGTCGGAAACGACTAGCACGCATGTGCGGGGGAACCTTTACCTTTACCTTAGTGTGCCTGTGTGTCTCCATCCTACACCAACCTTTGGACTTGTCGGAATAAAAGCCGGCTTTGTAATACCCCTAATCCCTTCCTCGTCCACATTTAACAAATTCATCTTTTTATGTAAAGCATAAGCTGGGATTGGCCACTCAAAAACCCAAGAAGGCAAGACAAACAGCCTGAAATCTCCATTCCTCTGTGAAGTCAAGCTTCTATTATTCTATCTGAAAGAACAGAATGGTTTCATATTCAACAGGTGAGAGCCCAAACCAAACTTGGCTAATCCTGGGAACAGCTAACCAGGGTTGGCCCTGGCTGCAAAATCATCAGGAAGTAGGGAAGTCAAAACATATCCCAAAAGAAGGCAATAGCAGCTGTAATGTTGCCTAGAAAACTCCATGGTATCATCCCTGTAATCGTTAGAATCAAGTTTAACGTGAGGAATGTTATCATTCTGAGCAGCCTATTAGCCGGAAAGCAAAGTGTCAATACTGGAGCTGGTTTTTTCCCCACCCACGGTACCACTTTAGGATATTTATTTATTTATTTATTTTAATTCCATTTATATCCCGCCCTTCTCCGAGTACCACCAGTCGCCTACCAAGGTGTCAAAAACTTGATGACCAAAAAAAAAAGAAAAAGAAAAAAGTGATGAAATACAGATAGCCCTCGACTTACAGCAGTTCACTTTGTGACTGTTCAAAGTTACAATGGCACTGAAAAAATTGCCCCCCAAGCCACAGCCGAGCAAGACACCTGCCTGCCTGCCCGGCGGCGCTCTTCCTCCTGTCCGAGGTTTTCATTGTTGTGAGCATTTCTGTTGAGGATTGGCAGCGGGGGTGGGGTGGGGGGAGTGTTTGGTTTTTATTCCCCCCCCCCCGTCTGCTGGATGGTTGCAGCAGGTTTTGGTCACTTCACATGACCCTAGGACACTGTGACCGTCATAAATATGAATCAGTTGCCAAGCATCTGAATGTAAATCACAAGACCCTGGAGATGCTGCAACATTCCAGCTGATCGGCATTTCTTCTGGGCTCAGCAGACTGCCGGGATCACCGCTGAGCTGGAGCCTGGCACTGATCCTGGCACTTCCGCTGAGCCCTGACAGCCCTGCAGCTCCAGCCGTCTCTCGCTCAGGCTTGTGCAGTGCTGCCACTGGTTCAGCTCATTCCCCTCCCCGCCCTACCACTTTTCTAGGATGGTCGCGTACCACAAGTGCCAGGTGCCAATGTACCACAGGTGGTACCCGTACCACTGGTTGAAAAGCCCTGGAAAAGTCCCTTCTAACTCTGTTATGCAGTTACTGTTACTGGTTGATTTGCCCTGGTCGCTCATGAAGATTGAGGCAGAAGCTGGGGCTGTGTGCAGCAAAAAAAACATTGTAAAATTTGAAATTCAACCATTGGGTTGATATTTTTTTTTTGGCCAGGTGAAGTGAGGAATTTTTCTCTCCCCTGGTCTGTTCGTTTTTCAGGCTCAGTAAATTTAGTGTCTGTTTTGGGTGTCTGTGTGTCTGTGTAAATCCTCTAAACCAGGGGTTTTTCAAGCTATGGAACTCAGGGAGATGCAGGTCAATTTGGACCTTAGAAATAGCCAGTCCTTTGTGACATCTTCATAACTTTTGAAGACCCAGTTCCATTCGTCTTCGCTGACCATGGTTCTTCCCCCAAGAAGCTGCTCTGTGCATCTTTTCATAGTACACCTGCTTTGTTCTTTTCAGTGTAAATTTCTCAACTTTATTATATATATTTTTCCTTAAAACTGCAATTACCCACAGTAAACTTTTTTAAAAGTGCAGACTCTGAATGTGTGTTTAGGTAGATAGGATTTGCTTTTTCAAACGCACCTTGACAAACAAGCTGCGGTTTCATAGGTATTCACCTTAAGGAGTGGATCATGCTCACAGTAATGTGGGGACAGAAAACACACCTCCCCCCACTTTTACAGTTAAAGAAACTAGGAGGGTCCCTTCTCGTACATTCTCAATGTTCCAGTTCTTTCTATGGGCTGAGTTGCCTCTTATTTAACCATTGCCTAGTTTGCAGGCCTTCCTCCTGTCTCCAAGGTCGTTCCCACATACTATTACAACTGGATATAAATTACATGAAGCCGGTATTATTTGCATTATTCACAGATATCCTGTCCTGTGGGACAAAGTTCTTTTTGTATCCTAGCACCCCCAGAGATCCAAAAATGAACTCCAAGGGGCCTCAAAAATGGACATGTCACCCTGTCAAAAACAGAAGAGTCTATCAAATGACAAGATACTGTATAGGTTTCCTAGGAAATTTATACCTTGTTATTTGATAGATTTTAGGAAGATTACTGTATATATTCTCAGGTTTGACCATTTAATGGAACAGGTCAAATTTCCTTCAAGTAGGATTTCTCCAAGCAACCATCTTTCTCCAACCATCTTTTTTTTGCAAGAAATACTAAAAGGTTTGCCAACACTTTGTTCAAGGAAAGGTGTGTCCCCCCCCAGATTTCCAATCCAGCTTTCAATCCTGAGTTTCTCCAGGACTCCCATCCGAGCACTAATTCAGTCCAAACCTGCTTAGCTTTTAGAAGGTCAGCCAAGGTCGAGCAGAGGGTTGGACTAGAAGACCTCCAAGGTCCCTTCCAACTGTGTTATTCCGTTATTATGGTTCGTCGCACAGTCAGCCAGATGTTCAGACAGGCATCTTGGTTTACCTATCGAGTCCTTTCCAAGGACCTGGGACAGGCAGATGTGGATTTTTGATGGTGTTACAAATGTTACAAATGAGCCAAGCTGCCTTTTGCAATTGACTGGTGGTGAATTTGTCAATGCCAATGGTGTTCAAGTGGAGCTCCAGAGGTTTTGGGATTGCAACCAAGGCACCTGTCACTATTGGCACCACCTTTACTTTCTTTTCCACAGTAATTCTATTTCTATTTGCAGGTACTTATATTTATCTTCTCCAGTTTTTTTTTTCCTCTTCTCTTCTGCTGTGTCCAGGCGCTGCTGCATCAACTATCCAGACAGCAGAACAGAAGAGAAAGAGCTGGAGAAAATAATGTTATTATTATAAGGTTGGCTAGATATCAGGCCCTAGAAAATTCTCCCCCCCACTTCCTCCTCTAAACTTTTAATGACAACCTACTTATTTCTGGTATTCCTCCACGCCAGGAACCAATGAACCATCCCCCACAGCTATCACTACTCATTTCCCCAACCAATAAATCAGGGATGATGGGAATCGTTATCCTACTTCCCTTGTGAAGGCTGAGTGGTTTGCCAGAGTTTGCCGGAGTTCATCACAACAAACGGGATTGGATATCAGAGATGCTTTAAAAAAAAAACAAACAATATTTTTTCAAAGCCACTTTGAAAGCAAAAAAAAAAAAACTGGCTTCAAAGGCTGGATGTTGTTATTCTGAATGAATTTCAGGACATGAAAGAAGTAATCAGGAGACAATGCACCTCCAGTTTGTTTGCACGCTGCAAGGGTCCCTCAGAAGCAGATGAGTTGAAACAAGATGTAATCTGGGATTGTTGACATGCTATTTCATCCTTGAATGCATATCCTGGCCTTTATATTCTGGAGATGCAAAACATAAGCCTGCTTCAAAGATCACTGCTAGCAATTTACGGAGAACAATGCAAGAGAGCCAATGAGGGGTGAATCCATAGAAGAAATTCAAGATAATTCAGGGAATCTTGGACTAAGTCCCTCAACCGAGCCTTAAATTTCTGTTGCTAAGCAAGGCAGCTGTTAAATGAGTTTCGCCCCCTCTCTCACAATCTTCCTTGCCGCTGTTGTTAACTGACTCACTGCAGTTCTGAAGTTAGTGACACCGTTGTTAAGTGAATCCGGAGTCCTAGACTTACAATAGTTCATTTATTGACCGTCCAAAGTTACAACGGCACTGAAAAAGCAACTTATGACCCTTTTCCACACTTAACGACCCCTGTAGAATCCCCCCGGGGTCACCGGATCAAAATGGCAACTGACCGCTTGGCGACTGACTCATATTTACGACGGTCACAGTGTCCTGGGATCGTGCGATCCCCTTTTGCGACCTCCTGAACAGCGAAGCCAGTGGGGGGAAAACCAGATTCACATAACAACCTGTTTTGCTAACTTAACGACGGCTGCGATTCACTTAACCGCCGCGGCAAGAAATGTCGTCAAGTGAGGCAAAGCTCACTTAACAAACATCTCATTCAGCAACAAAGATTTTGGGCTCCGTGGCGGTCGTGTCGAGGACCGCCTGCACCCGTACATCAAATCCCACAGCATTGTTAAGCCTTCGCCGATTCAAACACAACACAACGTACAGTTTTAACTTCTAATTCTACAAGTCGAAGGGAGATACGCAGGCAGACATGCTCTCTGTACCTAAATTCTGCATCCCAGCTATTCCTGCTCTGGCTGAGGATACTGCCGTGGGCCCAATCCTCCAGCACCATCCTTCTGCTTCAAAAGGGGTCACCGTTAGATGCATCAGATCGTCCACAGCCTGCAGTCAATCTGGGCGAAAGGACTGTTTAGTTTGCATCGGAAGGCAAGCGTTGATGCCTGCTTAAATCAACGCCCAGACCAAGAACGTTGTAAAGGTAGCCTCCGATGTACGAACATCATTGAGCCCCAAAATGTCTGTGGCTAAGCGAGATACTTGGTGAAGTGAACTTTGCTGCCTTTTTATGACTTTCCTTGACACGTTAAATAAATTCCTGCAGAGGTTAAGTTAGGCTTCCCCCATTGACTTTGCTGGTCAGAAGGTCGTAAAAGGGGGATCGCAGGACCCCGGGACACTGCAACTGTCATAAATATGAGTCAGTTGCCAAGCAAGCGTCCGAATTTTGATCAGTGACCGTGGGGAGGCTGCAACGATTGTAAGTGTGAAAAACGTTCCTAAGCCACTTTTTTCCAGCGCCGTTGTAACTTTGAACGGTTGCTAAATGAGCTGGTGTAAGGCGAGGACCACCTGTACTACTGTATATTCTTAGCAATTTGCAGTTATTTCGGTTTGATGTGTTTAGGTGCCTCACACCTTAAAATAACAAGTGTGAGGGAAATGTCTGAACACAGTGCAGCAGTCCTGAAAACGGGTTATAAAAATGCACGATTTTAAAGTCTTTTTCTTAAGTTAGATCAAATTTAAAATCAAATGCACACGATCAGAGAAATGAAGGGGGGGAAAACACATTTTACTTCAAATGTTTTAAAAAGAAAATCTCAGGTTGAGCCTGATGTGGTCATCACAGGATGAAAACCGAAGAAGCAAGCTCGGGCTGCTTGCAGAATGGAAACGGAGAGGATTTGAAACGGTCAGAAAGACAAAAGCCGAAAAATGTAGAAAAACCAAAGAGGAGAGAATAATAGCTCATCCCTCATGGCTTGCTATTATTATTCCTTCCCCACCCTCCAATTGAAAACATTTTAATTCCCAAGCAACGTTGATTTAATCTTGGGCTCTGCATGGTTTCTCTTCCTGTTCCCTACAAAGCTAGTCCTCGAATTACAGCCACTTGGTTATTTTTTTTTTAATTTTTTTTATTTTAATTCCATTTATATCCCGCCCTTCTCCGAAGACTCAGGGCGGCTTACAAGCTTAGCAGTAGCCTTCATTCTATGTATATGCCTGCTTATTAGGGCTTTCATACACCCCCCAAAGCGTCATTATTACAAAGTCAGCTTAATTGCCCCCAACAATCTGGGTCCTCATTTTACCTACCTCGGAAGGATGGAAGGCTGAGTCAACCTTGAGCCTGGTGGGACTCGAACCTGCACTAATTGCAGGCAGCTGGTGTTACTTAAGGAGGCATTAGCCCACTGCTCTACCAAGGCTCTGTTAGTGGTCTTTCAAAGTGACTGGGGAAAAAAGTGACTTATAAGTTTTGCAGCATCCCCCCCCCAGGTTCACGTGATCAAAATTCAGACGCTCGGTGACTGGCTCACGTTTATGACGGATTGCAGCATCCCTGGGGGTCAAGCGATCCCCTTTTGTGGCCTTCTGACAAACAAGGTCGATGGGGAAGCCAGATTCGCGTAACAACCGTGTTACTCAGTTCACAACTGCAGTGATTCACTTAACAATCGTGGCAACAAAGTTGGTCAAATGGGACAAAGCTCACTTAACAACTGCTTTGCTTAGCAACAGAAATTTTGGGCTCAGTTGTGGGTGTGAGTAGAGGACTACCTGTGTTACCTAAAAGGATCACGTAGCCTGTTCCCTGATAAGCTGGTTTTCTGCACACAAGTAACAGAAATCCAGCTGCCAGGGTGTGTGTGTGTGTGTGTGGGGGGGGGAGAATTATTGTATTTCAGCTCAAATGCAGCATTAAGAACAGGAGATTTTTGGGAAATCTTATTTGAAAGGGTGATTTTTGCAGGGTAGAAAACAACACGTAGTGAGAAATAAAACACCTTTTTTTTTACATACACACGTAGAAATTAACCTGTAATCCCCCTTTTTCAGCCCTAAGAAGAAGATAGCAGCAAACCACGAAATGCCCAGCTTTGAGGAGTTAGACCAGGGGTAGGCAACCTCGGCTCTTTTATGACTTATGGACTTCAACTCCCAGAATTCCTGAGTCAGCTATGCTGACTCAGGAATTCTGGGAGTTGAAGTCCATGAGTCATAAAAGAGCCGAGGTTGCCTACCCCTGAGTTAGACTCACCTGAAGACACAAAAATGTTGTCACTGTGAAGATTAAACATAAAGTCTGACAGCCATTTTGGTCTGGTGGTGAAGAAAGGAGGAGACATATCAGTTCTAGTCCTGCCTTAGGCGTGAAAGCCGGCTGGCTATCCTTGGGGCAGTCAATTTCACCTCACAGGGTTGTTGTGAGGTAAACAGGAGAAGGAAGGAATAGAGATAGTCCTCGGCTTACGACTGTAATTGAGCCCAAAGTTTTTGTTGCTAAGTGAGACATTTGTTAAGTGGGTTTTGCTTCACTTTACCACTTTTCCTGCCAGACTTGTTAAGTCAGTCACTGCAGGTGTCAAGTTAGCAACAAGGTTGTGAAGTGAATCTGGCTTCCCCAGGGATTTTGCTGGTCAGAAGGTCACAAAAGAAGGTCACATGACCCCCCCCGCAGGACACCGTAACTGTCATAAATATGAGTCTATGACCAAGGGTCTGAATTTGGATCACATGACCACGGGGATGCTGAGGTGGTCATAAGTGTGAAAAACGGTCATAAGTCCCACATTGTGACTTTGAATGGTCACTAAATGAAGTGTTGTAAGTCAAGGACTACCTGGATTGGATATGATGGCTGCCTTGAGCAGTTTATAGACATAATAAAGGCAGGATTAAGACAAAAATGGGGGGGAAGTCTCCTTGTAGTTCGCCTGAATTTCTGGTGGCAACAACAGCATGGATGGTGCTTGACTTTCCCTCCTGGCGATGATGATGATGATGATACCCAGAACGGCAATAATTTCTCTCTCTCTTTTTTAATCTAGGCAAGCCTGACCCTGCTTAAGTTTTTCAAGGTCACCCAAGATTTGCTGTTTAGCCCAGAATTCTCCAACCTTTCCGCAGCCCAGAGGGAAGGAGAACAGGTTTCAAACTGGTGTGCATGCATGCATGTGCAAACGGGCCACGCACACCCGCACACCTGCCCGACGCTAGTGTGCCCCTTTCAGAGCATTGTAGATGTGACTGTTGAAATTCCTGAAACCAAATGCATATTTTCTCAGGATTGCACTGTATTGTACAATAGAGACAGTTTGGGCTACTGGTGAAGGCTAGAAACCAGGAGACTGGGAGTTCCAGTCCCACTTTAGGCATGAAAGCTGGCTGGGTGACTTTGGACCATATTACCAGGAGACAGTAAATGGCCCAGCCATTTCTGCGGCCCGCTGGCCAAGAGGCTGCGGCCCATAGGTTGGGGATCCCTGATTTAGCCAGTTAGCTGCACACCATTATAGGTTTCGTAGATGGCCACCCTTGTGTAGGTTTAAAAAATAAAAACCCTGAGGCCATCTGGAGCCAAAGCAGCCCAACATGGAGAACCTGATGAGCGGAAAATTGCAGGGGGAATTAGCAAAGCGAAAAATCCACACAGGAGAAGATCTCCACGTCCTTCCTTCAAAGCTCTCCAAGTACGATGTCAATGCTGCTAACATCGGATGTTCTTGCTTCGACAACGTAGGGAGATACAGCCCTTTGCTTTCTTATGCTTTACTCTTAGAATTAGGGTTAGAATTAGATGATATTGGGGGGGGGAGGAATGTGTATGGGAGTTAGTTAGACATAACAATATTGCAGTAGTGTGAGAATCAAGGTTTTTTGAAATAAGAGATGTTAAGAAATGGCGGGTTGGAGAACTGGAGGGGAGGTTTGCATTTCAAACTAATTGCAGAATGTGATTGATGACTGTTAATCAGAGGAGGGAATTGCACTTGATACTTTGTGTTCAGGGGAGGGGAATTCAGATTTCGGCTTCACTTACGTACATGCCTGTGTTATGCTACTTGAATAAAGATTCTTTAAGGTAAACAATGCCTCGAAGTTCTTTGAAGAGTTTCATCTGTCAGAACTATGACCTACACTTTTTGGAGCTGGCACAAGCCCCCTTCCTTTCATCTGCCTGGATACTCCAAGCCGTCCTGCCATGGAAGATTTCTGGTACGCCTCAAAAAATGGTAACAATGGAGGCAAGACAGGGGTATCCTCAAGGGTGACCCAAAACATCAAGTTGATGTCCATGATCATGTGATCAAAGCCCCACCCTTTTTAATGTGTAACACCTTTTAATGTCAGTGCTATCTTAATGTAGATTACCTCTTTGACCCCTCTTTCAAACCAGTGGTCCTCAGTCCACATTCTGGACACAGAGGATGGCTGGTTTGAAAGAGGGGTCAAAGAGGCCATCTACACAGTGGTGGGATTCAGCCGGTTCGCACCACTTGGGCAGAATTGGTAGCTATTTTTTTGTTGCCCAGGCCCAGAACGGACTTCCGGAAGCAGCATCCACACAGAGAACCAGTTATTCACATATTTGAATCCTACCATTGCATCTACATTAAGACTGAACAGCCCTCTCTCAACAGAGGGGGAGGGATATAACACCACTGATCTCCTGTTTACAACACGGTCCTTTCAGCAGTTTCAAGAATGCTCTGCACCCCATTTGCACTATTCAGGTGACCCTAAGGGCTCAAATAAACCTCCAAGTGGCCTCAACAACTCTCAGAAAGATGACCGATGACCAGATGACTGCAAGGACTAGAAATCCTTCCATTCTCCACCATTCAGTCAGAACCGAAGAAGCTTCTTGGGTGAGAAGCGAAATCTCTTTAAACTCCAGTTGCCTATTGAAAAAAAAGCACCTTTGGGTCCATCTTGAAAGCCTTTCCTTCTAAAATACAGGTAGTCCTCAACGTACGACCAGAATTGAGCCCAAACTTTCTATTGCTAAGTGAGACGTTTGTTAAACAAGTTTTGCCCCATTTTATGAGCTTTCTTGCCACAGTTGTTAAGTTAGTAACAAAGTTGTTAAGGTGCAAACAATGATCACATGAAGCTGGGATACTGCAACCGTCATAAATATGAGTCAGTTACCAAGTGTCTGAATTTTGATCACCTGACCAATGGGGATCCTGCAACAAGTTGTAAATGTGAAAAACGGTCATAAGTCATTTTTTTTCCAATGCCATGATTTTGATTCAACTCCCAGCGTGCCTGGCTGAGGAATTCTGGGAGTTGAAGTCCACAAGTCATAAAAGAGCCAAGGTTGCCTACCCCTGGCCTAGGACTAACTATATGAAACAGTCCTGGACAACCAAAATGTTATCTACTTCTAAGGACTAAAATGTTGACAATTTCTCTTTCTTTAGTTTTGGGGGATTTTTTTTTTTTAGTTACACTGTTACAGCATCTTTTGGACTTCTCCTAAACACAGTAACTTTACTTATGTTCTTTAAAGTCTTTTTTTTTAAAAAAAGTTTCTAGTCTGCATTTTAAGGAGGATATTAACAAACTGGAGGAAATCCAGATAACAGCAAGAAAAATGATGAAGGGTTTGGAAAGAAAATTTAGGAGAAGCAATAGAATGCACTGGCTGTGTCTAGCTTGGGGAAAAGAAGGCTGCAGGAAGACAGGAGATCTGCTTTCAGGATCTGAAGAACTGTCAGAGAAAAAAGCAGGGCAGAATCATTCAGTGTTGTTCCAGAAAATAAGATAAGAATACAGAATAGAAATATAGAATATCAGAGTTGGAAGGGATCTTGGGGGGGGGGTCTTCTAGTCTAACCCCCTATACCTTTCTGGACAAATGGCCTCCAAGGTCACTTCCAACTTTACTATTACGATTTCAGACAAATGGCTGTCCAGTCTCTTCTTAAAAACTTCCAGTGTTGGAGCATTCACCGCTTCTGGAGGCAGGTTGTTCTTCAACATAACACTCCAGACTTAACAATTGTCAATAAGAAAGACAAAAAAGTCTGGATAGTGGACATGGCAGTGCCTGGAGACAGCAGAATAGGTGAGAAAGATCTGGAGAAGATAACAAAATGTGAAGACCTACAAATAGAAACAGAAAGACTGTGGCAAAGGCAAGCAAGGGTAGTACCAATAGTAATAGGTGCCTTGGGTGCAATCCCAAAACAACTGGGGCACCACTTGAACACCATCATCGGCATTGACAAATTCGCCATCAGTCAATTGCAAAAGGCAGCCTTACTAGCAACTGCTTCCATCCTGCGACAATATCTGTAATACCATCAAACATCTGCCTATCCCAGGTCCTTGGTAAGGACTCGATAGGTAGACAAAAATGCCAAATTCAGTCTGAATATCTGGCTGATTGTGCAATGAATAATAATAATATTAATAATAATATTAATAATAATATTAATAATAATAATAATAATAACAACAACAACAATAATAATAATAATGATGATGATGTTGGATAATGTTGGAAGGGACCTTGGAGGTCATCTAGTCCAACCCCCTGCTCAGGCAGGAAACCCTATCATTTCAAACAAATGGCTGTCCAGTCTCTTCTTAAAAGCTTCCAGTGTTGGAGCATTCACCGCTTCTGGAGGCAGGTTGTTCTTCTTCACCGGAGATGTTTAAAGAGAGGCTGTTAGACCATTTGTGAAAGACGATGTTCTGGGGAATTGCACACTGGGTGGGAAGTTGGACTAGATATCCTCCAATTTTTGATATTCAAGAAATTAGAACAGTTTGCCATTTGGTATGCCTATGCTTTGGCCCCAAGGGACCGAAAGTCAGCCAGATTCTGATTTTGAAGGTCAGATGCCTCTTCCAAAAGAGTCTGCCTCTCCCCCCACCTCCACAGAGAGGAGGGGGCCCTTCAACCAAGCCACAGATCATATCTCTCCTTAGGCTGATCGTGAGCGGGCGAGGCTGTCGTAGTCTGGACCAGGGATGTTACAGAGCGAAAACAGATCCTTGCAGCCAAAGTGCCAACTGACAAAAGGGCTATAAATAGTCACTTCCACCCAAGAGGAGTGGCTGTCATAACTGCATGTCGGAGGGCTGCTGTCACACTCAGAAATCAAAATCCGCTCTTCGTTTGCTAGCGTCGTCCATGCCATTCCTCATTTGGAATGCAATTCATCAGGCCTTTTGGCCATTGGAAATTCATAAGCAGCAAAGCGGGGCCTCTTCCTCTCCCCCCCCCCCGCACTCCAGCCAATTCCCTTCTCCTTGCTGGATGGACAACAAAGCACAGCCAGAGCTTTTGCAAAGGCTCATAATAAACAAGGTTGTTTTCTTGCAGCACAGCCTGTTGCCTGATAAACAGGCTCTGGCCAATGGGAATGCATTGCCATTGGAGAAAGCAGAGTGTCTGTGTGTGTGTGTGTGTGCGGTGGTGGTGGTGGTGGTGAGAGCAATTTTCAAATGCCCCCAAGAGTCCCAGAGCTGTATGTATTTCTTACAATTAAAGTTGCATCACGAACCTTCAGAATCTGAGACTTGGAGTAATTTCTGTTGCCTGGGAGAAGATTCTTAGTCATATTCTTTTATTCTTATTCCTCCTTCCTATTCCTAATCATGTTTTGATTCCGGTTCGTGTGGTCGGTTGCACGGTCAGCCAGAAGTTTTGACTAGCTTTGCCATTTTGTTTTTGTTTTATCCATCTATTGAGTCCTTCCCAAGGTCCTGGGACAGGCAGAAGTTGTTGTTTGATGGTGTTAAAGGTAACGTCACAGCGTGTAACCTGTTCCAAGTCAAGCTGCTTTTTGCAACTGACCGCTGGTGATTTTTGTCAATGCTGATGGTGTTCAAGTGGTGCTCCAGATGTTTTGGGATTGCACCCAGGGTGCCAACTGCGATTGGTACTGTCTTTGCTTTCTTTTGCCACAGTTGCTCTCTGTCTATTTGCAGGTCTTTGCATTTTGTGATTCCGCCCCCCCCCCCCAGTTCTTTCTCTTTTTGCAAGGTCATAAAATGGGACAAACGGTCTTGCTTAGCAACAGAAATTTGGGGCTCAATATTGGTGGTGGACTATCTGTAATTTTATTGAAAACCCATATTAGCCTAGGCATTCCTTAAAGCCACAATAATGTTACAGCAGTGGTGGGATTCAGCCAATTCGCACCAATTCAGCAGAACTGGTAGCTAATTTTTTTTTCTTTTGTTGCTCAGGCCCAGAATGGACTTCCAGAAGTGGCATCCACACAGGGAACCGGCTGTTCCCCTTTTTGAATCCCACCACTGCGTTACAGGCCTCGTTATATCATTCTGTAACTCACACAAATGATATACTGTAATTTGCAAACTGGATCAGTTAATGTTAGGGTTCCTGTGGTATTCCTTCTCCTCCCCAAAGCGCCGTTGAGCATTAGTACAAAATGCAGTCCCCACACCATTTTAAACCCCTGAACATCTTTTTAATCTCCCTTCCTCTCTGCAGAGTTTTCCTGTCTCTTTATGGTAGCTGGCAAGAAACTGTTCCATGCCAGCATATTTTTGGGTGTGTGTGTGTGTGTGTGTGTGTGTGCTTGTCATCCATATCTCTCTAAGCACCTTGAGGTCAGCAATTCTGATTGTGACGTCTTTGAGCCGGGCAGCGCCAGCTGAGAAGAACATCCAAATGCCTTTTGCGCAGTTGCAAGTAGCACAGAAGGGCCCACCTCATATGGGCACTGAATGGTTGTTTATTCATTTATATCCTTTATAGAGACACTATTCTCACACAACTGGCTCTGGGTGGCTTAAAAGGATCAAAACAAACACTTTCCTGCCCCCAACATAACCCCCTGGGCAGCCAAGGATCAATGATTAGTTATTAAACCCCCATACTAGCAGAAGTATTTTAATTGAATCGATTTGTATTTCACCTTTGTTATTTAGACAAATAACTCCAGGGGGTGAACATATCTAACATACCTTCCTCCTCATCTTTTCTCCACAACAACCCTGTGAGGTGGGTTGGGCTGAGAAAGAATGGCTGGCCCAAGGACACCCAGCTGGCTTTCATGTCTAAGGCAGGACTAGAACTCACCAGTCACCTGGTGATTGGCCCAAAGTCACCCAACTGGCTATCATACCTAAAGTGGGACTAGAACTCACCATTTCCTGGGTGACTCACCCAAAGGCACCCAGCTGGCTTTCACGACTAAGGTAGGATTAGAACTCACCAGTCTCCTGGGGATTGGCCCAAAGTCACCCAACTGGCTACCATACCTAAAGTCCCTAAAGTGGGACTAGAACTCACCATTTCCTGGGTGACTGGCCCAAAGGCACCCAGCTGGCTTTCACGACTAAGGCAGGACTAGAACTCACCAGTCTCCTGGCGATTGGCCCAAAGCCACAGAACCAGATTTCATGACCAAGGAGGGACTAGAACTCACAGTCTCCCAATTTCTAGCCTGGCATCCTGGTCAAACTGGTTCTCTGTATACATTTGAGGTGAGCAACTTGTGCCTTGAAGTCCACACGCAATCCCAACCCCTTTGAGTGGCCCCAGAGCATGCTGGCCAATATATCAGCCTCCTATAATTTTCAGGTGAAAAGCACAAGGAAATATTAACATCTGCCTAAATTGGATAGGATGCCCAAAATTCAGGCTCTCTCGCTTTTTCATGTTGGCTAGGCCATAAAACATACTAAATCCCACCACCACCTGCCTTCTCTACGAAGGAAAGTTAGTGTACAAGCAAGTGACAAATTCAACAACGCAATTAAATAATCAGCCTGAACCGTTTCTCCCTTTTATGGCTTCTTAAATACAACAAAATGAAAGATTTATACATGCAATGATAACCGTAAATGGCTTTTTCCTAAATTAGCTTTTTTGAATAACAAATCCAAGGTTGTTGGGGTTTTTTTTTACTGATTGATGGCGTAGACAAGGTTTCTGTTTATAAAAAGAGATGCCTTAACTTCTGCAAACATCTTCTTTTTATCCATTTTGCTCCACTTCCTGATTTTTACCTCCCCTTAAAGTACAACTTTAGATTACTGTAAACTTTAGTTTTTTCCAAAGCACCTGAAGGCAGGACAAGAAGCAATGTATGGACATTAATCAAGGAGAGAACCAACCTAAAACTGAGGAGAAATTTTCTGACAGAACAATTAAGCAGTGGAATCCTTCAGAAGTTGTGGGTGCTCTGAACCGGGTTTTTAAAGAAAGTTTGGACAGCCATTGGCCTGAAATATTATAAGGCTTCCTGCTTGAACAAAGGGGTTGGACTAGAAGACCTCCAAAGCCCCTTCCCACTCTTATTCTGTTACTTTGCAGCCTAATAAAATAACTTTTCCCCCTAGAAACAGTCTTCATTACAATTGTCCAATGAACAGGAAACAAAAATAGATTTCAAACAAATCTAAAGGTATACACACCAAGATGCATTTTTTTCTACACAGATTCTGAAAACTAATAAAACTGCTATCATGTCACACCTAGTCCTTCTTTTTCATTAAACTAGACATACCCAATTCCAGCAACCGTTCCTTATATGTTTTAGCCTCCAGTATGCTGATCATCTTTGTTGCTCTTTTCTGCACTCTTTCCAGAGTCTCAACATCATTTTTACATGGTGAGGACCAAAATTGGATGCAGTATTCCAAGTGTGGCCTTACCAAGACTTTGTAAAGTGATATTAACACTTCACTTGATCTTGATTCTATCCCTCTGTTAATGCAGGCTAGCAATGTGTTGGTTTTTTTGGCAGCTGCAGCACACTGCTTACTCATACAAGTAGTCCTTGATTTACAACCACAATGGAGCCCAAACTTTCTGTTGTTAAGTGAGACATACATCTTGTGAGTTTTGCCCCATTTTACGACCTTTTTGCCAAAGTTAAGTGAATCGCTGCACTTGATAAGTTAGTAACTTGGTTGTTAAGTGAATCTGGCTTTCCCATGGACTTGGCTTGTCAGAAGGTCGTGAAAGGGGATCACGTGACCTTAGGACGCTGCCACCGTCATAAGTATGAACCACTTGCCAAGCATCTGAAATTTGATCACAAGATCATGGGGATACTGCAAAGGTGGTAACTGTGAAAAAGGGTCATAATTCACTTTTTTCATTGCCATTGTAACTTTGAGCAGTCACTCAATGAACTGTTGTAAGTCGAGGACTACCTGGTATTTAAGGAATTATCTACTAGGACTCCAAGATCATGAAGGGACTCGTGACTGACGATGCGTTTGAGTCCTCTCTCAGGCTCAGCCTGGTCATCTCCTACACCACTGTAACTTTGAAACGTCACTAAATGAATGGTTGTAAATTGAGGACTATGTGTCTCCCTCTTTGCTCTTTAATGGGTGTGGGTGTTCTGGAGCAAAAACAAGAATAGAAGCATATTACTTCATTTATTTCAGGCAATTCGGCTGGAAAATGAATCAGAGGAAAGTTCTCATCTGCCAACGAGCTTCTCTAAACTGTCTATTAATCTGACAATTGTCTAAGGACAGAATGGGGGGTGGGGGGGTGGGTGGATCAGGAAAGCTTCCAAGAGTAACAATTCGCCCAGAGGGGATGTTGTTGAAATGTCCCAGTTGCTTTTGGCAAGTTCAACGTACAAGCATTCACTTACAAAATGAAGAGGCGGCGGGGGGGGGGGGGGAGGGAAATCAGGAACCAGGCAGGACCAGGAGATGGACGGAGCACCAGCAAAACGGAGAATGGCTCCGGCTGCCAAATTCTGCAACATTTTTAAGTGCGGTACAAAAATATCTCAATGCTTCTCAATTCTATACCCCATTTATAGAGTTTTCCGTTTTCTGCCCAGGTTTTCATTCATATTTGCAACTCAAGCTCCCGGCGGATTCTGTTCTTTTCCCTCAATGACTTGCTTTGGAAATTTTCCTTGCTGGGGAAAGAAAGAAAAAAAAAAGACACACACCCAGGAAGAAAAGGGTGCAGCGAGAATATAATTGTAAGGGGGCGTGCTGTGACTGAGTTGCAGGGGTTGCTGGGAGGGAATGGGATACCAAGGCAGTACAGGTAGTCCTTGACTTGCGGCCACAATTGAGCCCAGCCTTTCTGTTTTGCTAAGTGAGACATTGCTAAGTGAATTTTGCCCCGTTTGACGGATTTACTTGCCGTAGTTGTTAAGTGAATAGCGGCAGTCCTTAAGTTGGTTGTTAAGGGAATCTGATTTCTCCATTGACTTTGCTGGTTAGAAGGTCACAAAATGCGATCCTATAGTCCTGGGACACAGCAACGGTCATAAGTAGGAACCAGTTGCCAAGCATCTGAATTCTGATCACGTGATCGTGGGGATGCTGCAATGGTCGTGTGAAAAACAGACATAGGTCCCTTTTGGGGGGGCTGTTGTAACTTTGAACAGTCACTAAATGAACTGTTGTAAGTCAAGGATCCCCTGTAATATTGTAGGAGACAACCAGGCTGATTCCGAGGGAGTCAAACACATCATAAGTTTGGATTATGTAAAACCCCATAAAAACTATGTCCAGCCTTGAAGTTTGTTGACTCCTATCTGGCATCAGTTTGCCAGAGGCAGCCAAGAAAATAAGCAATTGGATCATTGAGGAATCAACCCAGAGTTCTCACTCAAGGCACAAAATGACCAGGCTGAAATTACAAGTAGCCCTCAACTTACAACCACAACTTACGTGGATGGTGCCACGGTCATAAGTGTGAAAAATGATCGTCACTTTTTTCAGTGCCGTTGCAACTTCAAACGGTCACTACATGAACTGCTGCAAGTCAAGGAGTACCTGTATCCTACTTAATCAGATTCAGTTAATTAATTAATTGCAGAATTAAATTAATATTAATTAATTAAATGAATAAACGTCAGAGACATTATGCAAAGGTCCCGTCTCTGGAGAGGGCTGTGATGCTGGGAAAGGTAGAAGCAAAGAGGAAGAGGAGAAGGACCAGCAGGCCAGGTGGATGAACTGTTGGAAGACCTGAAGGACGAGATTAGGAACTTATGATCATGAGAAGAATCTTTCTATGTGGTCACTAGGAGTTGAAAACTATTTAACGGTGGCTCAGTGGGTTAGGACGCTGAGCTTGTCGATCAGAGGTCGGCAGTTTGGCGGGTTGAATCCCGAGTGCCGCGTAACAGAGTGAGCGCCTGTTACTCATCCCAGCTTCTGCCAACCTAGCAGTTCGAAAGCACGTAAAAATGCAAGTAGAAAAATAGGGACCACTACGGTGGGAAGGTAACAGCGTTCCGTGCGCCTTTGGCGTCTAGTCATGCCGGCCACATGACCACGGAGACGTCCTCGGACAAGCTTTGGCTTTGAAACGGAGATGAGCACCGGCCCCTAGAGTCGGAAACGACTAGCACGCATGTGCGGGGGAAACTTTACCTTTTACTTTACCTTAATTTACCAAACAAATCAAGCCTCGGTTGCACACATCGAATAGTTTGCCAGGAAAGCACATGGTTTCCCCCCACCCCCGAGCCACCTTTTTCCATACCTGAAAATGACATGAGTTTTCAACGTAAACTATTAAGGCTTGCACACCCAGGAAAAGCACTAGGTGTGATTCACACCTTTGTCCTGACTCTCACCACTTCAGTGTGGAAGTGATGAAATGCAGGTGCCAGGCTTCATCTTGTGAAATGTTGCAGGAAGGAATGAAGAACGTTGAGCTGCAAGGATGTGAAGTTGGAGAAATGTATTTTATGGATCACACTGTTTCACGTTTTGTAGAGCCACCCACTCATCCCGTCACTCTGCAATGAAGTGCCCACGAAGCTAAGAAACCCAATTAGTGGAAGCTTTGAAATAAACGTCCCTTTGTCTTGTCCTTCATCTCATCAGAGGTTCTGAAGGCATCTGCCCAGATCTCCACTTCAGCCTTGCGGCAAAGGGACGTGAGAACCAAGTTGGGAGAGAGGAAGAAGATGTGAAGCTGACTAAGGAATGATCAGTTCAAAGGGAGAGGACCACACAACGAACTAATTGGCAGAGAAAGAAAACCAGAAAGGATCTGCCCTAATTTATCAAGCAGTAAAAACAGACAGTGGGGGACGTGTACTTTCAAACCGGCAAGATTCTGTTAATGTAGCTTCACAATAAAGTAGAATTAGCTCATCTTATTACGTTACCTGCCTCATCTAATTGGGAGGTTATTACATCAATCAGATGATCTGCCAATATATTGAACTCCAGTTCCCATAATACCTGGCTACTTCAACACACCTGGGGGGGGGGGTATGTGCAAGCAAAGAGAGGAATATGAAGGAGGAAAAGAATCCCACGTTTGGGATGTACATATTCTAAAAAAAGAGATGGACGGACTACAGGCAATTACAAACATCCTCAGAATTCAGAATAACAGAGTTGGAAGGGACCTTGGAGGTCTTCTAGTCTAACCTCCTGCCCAAACAGGAGACCTATACCATTCCAGACAAGTGCCTGCCCAGTTTCTTGTTGAAAGCCTCCAGTGATGGAGCACCCACAACTTCTGGAGGCAAGCAGTTCCACTGACTGATTGTTTTAACTGTCAGGAAAATTTTTCTTCAGATCTGGGTTGCTTCTCTCCTTAGTTAGTTTCCAACCATTGCTTCTTGTCTTGCCTTCTGGTGCTTTGCATTTCCCTCAACATCTAAAGTGGTGAGGGAGGACGGAAAGAAGAAGAACAAGAAGGTTTTATTCAAATTATTTTCATAATGTAATGGAGGGGTGGGGTGGGGCCAATGAACAATCTGAAACACCCTGAAGGGTCAATGAACTAAAGAATTTGAGGATCCCTATCGTAGTTTATGTCACTTTGGAAATGCTAAGCGAAATAGCGCCAATGTGAATACTGGACAACAGTAGTAACAATAACAATCATAACACAAAACTAGAGCAGACCAGTTCTAATGCTTTTATAAATGATCTGAGCCTTTTATTACAATTTTTTATTAGAAGCCCTAACCTTTTGTCAGCTGCCACTCACTTCATCAAACAGATACAGCTCAGGAACGTATATGCCCTTTAATCAAAGTTGCTAGACCGAAAAATGCCCCTTGACTTGTCCTAAAAAGTGTTATAAATGTATGGAAGACAAATAAATAAGCAGGCAGCCTATGGAATTCTGGGAGTTGAAGTCCACACATTTTCAAAGTGCAGAGGTTGAAAAGCACTGCCTCAGCCACTGTACCAATCATCTCTCTTTTTCAGGCTTATCCAAACGTTTATCCAATATGCTTCCTTCTTTTTTCCCCCTGATTGCTTATGATTTACAAATTAATGCTCAATCCAGCTTGTTTAGGATAGGAAAGAGATCTGTATAATTTTTTAAAATTGAGTTTGCAAAAGATTTGCAGAATTCTTTTTTTACAAGTTGCTCACCCATGCAACTTCCATGCTCGCCCTGTTTCAGGGGTTACATTCCCATGCAACCGTGAGAGGTTTTATATCAAAATATATTTTATTCTATTGTTTCCATCTTCCCTTAAAATATTAATGGAATCCAGAATGGACTGAGAGCCAGCATTTCCACCGGATAATTGACAGTCATGCTGACACTAAGCTAACCCTAACCCTAAATAAGTTACCCAGACCTAATCCACATATCAAAGGATAAGATCTGTAAACACAAATAGAATTAATTAAATTAGGTCTCCCAGCGGAACTGCACGTTCACAAGAATCAATGTCATAAATGACATACCTGCACGTGCGCGCGCGCACACACACACACACACACACACACGCCCCTCAAGTGTCGCCCTGGAATCAGCATGTAGACACTTTTCATACCTGGACAAGCTCCGCTATAAACGTCTGTTGCTATACCCCATTTCTCTGCAGCTGCCCCCTAAAGGCAAACTCTTTGCTTTTAGAAATCAACATTTCTTCTTTTCTCACAGCTTTCTGGATCTCATTTTTATTTATTCTCCTACAATCCCAGCTCAAGTTGGAGCCCCAAATTATTCTACTGACACAATTTAATAGGTTTGCATCCATTGGAGAGGCAGACACTTTAAAGAAATTCAGCCGGTTGCCTCAAGAGAGAGGAGGGGCGGCAACAACAACGTGGTCTGTTGTGCATGCTGGAGAGAGACAGAGAGAACCGTTTCTGCTTATTCTTCTCCACAAGGTTTATGGCTGAGAAAGTGCAGGCTTCAGACCCTCGGGGCTGGACTCCCCAGCCAATCAGAAGTTTACAAAACCTTATAAATAGCACGGGAGAAGGCTGTGTAAACTAGCAGGAGTGAATCTAAATATTTAAAGCCTTAAACAAACGGTGCGCCGACACATTTTCAAAATCCATTAGGCGCCCCACACTGTGGCCTGTGTCAGCTTGTATAAATACTGCAAAGGCAAAAAAAAAGAGGGAAGAGTTTAGCTCTGCTGCTCCAGGAGACACAAGGCTGTGTTGACTTTTGCTTCCCCAACTTCCATCCAGCCTGGGCTGCTCTGGCGGCTTGGAAGAGCAGTTTGATTACCCGCCGAAGCATCCCAGACTTGACCATTACATTCTTAAGACCTTGGCTTACGATCGCAAACGGAGCCCAAAATTTCCCTTACTAAGCAAGAACAGTCATTAAGTGAGATCTTCAACCCTTTCTTGCCATGGTTGTTAAGTGAATCACTGCAGCTGTTAGTCACACGGCTGTTAAGTGAATCTGTTGTCAGCGCTGTGACAACTTGTGAAACTGTAGCCGTTCTACCTTTTGCTTTCATTGTGTTGTTTTTGTTGTTGTTGTTGTTGATGCTGCTGTTTGGTATTTTCAGGTGGAGAAGGAGGGAGGGGGAAATGCTTGAGCTCCACAACAATTGCAACTGTGTGAGAATCAAGGCCAATGTTAGAAAAAGTTTTGGCGGGTTGAAAAGTTGGGAGGAGACCCGCATTTTAAAATTATTGGGGTGGGAATTGCAACTTGTTACTTTGTAATGGGGGAGGGAACATTAGTCTTGGGTTCACCTATGTAAGTGCCGATATTTTCTTTCCTAAATAAAATGTTCTTTAAGGAAGAAATCTTTGCCTTGAAGTTCTTTTAATTGGATTCATCTGTCGGAACCAGGACATCCGTCTTCTCCATTGATTCTGCTCATCAGAAGGTCCCAAAAGGTGATCCCACAGGGCCCCAGGACACTGCAGTGATCATAAAGATAAACCAGTTGGCCAGGCATCCAAATTTTGATCCTGTAACCGTGGGGATGCTGCAATGGTCGTTAAGTGTGAAAAACGATCGTAAGTCCCCTTTTTCAGTGTCATGGTAATTTTGAAAAGTCACTGAACGGACAGTTGTAAGTCAAAGAATACCTGTGCTTGGTTCATCTGAGATCCTAACTGTGATTTTACAAGCACCAAAGCTGAATTCCACAGCCATTATCGCAGTTGGGCTATTTTTTAAAATTATTTTTAGAGGTAGTACTCCAGTTAAGACCATTCATTGAGCGATCATTCGAAGTTACAGCAGCACTGAAGAATGTTCCTTAAATGAGGGAATAGAACAGAACAGAAGAGAAGAGAACAGAATAGAATAGAATAGAATAGAATAGAATAGAATAGAATAGAATAGAATAGAATAGAATAGAATAGAATAGAATAGAAAAGAATATGGAATGGAATGGAATGGAATGGAATAGAATGGAATGGACTAGACTAGACTAGGAATAGAATGGAATGGAATGGAATGGAATGGAATAGAATAGAATAGAATAGAATAGAATAGAATAGAATAGAATAGAATAGAATAGAATAGAATAGAATAGAATAGAATAGAATAGAATAGAATAGAATAGAAGCTGGAAGGGACCTTGGAGGTCTTCTAGTCCAGCCCCCTGGTCAAGCAGGAGACCCTATACCATCTCAGACAAGTGACTGTCTAGTCTCTTCTTAAAAATCTCCAGTGATGGAGCTCCCACGATTTCTGGAGGCAAAGCTGTTCCACTGGTTAATTGTCCTCACCGTCAGGAAGTTTCTCCTTAATTCCAGGTTGCTTCTCTCTTTTATCAGTTTCCAACCATTGTTCCTTGCCCTTCCCTCTGGTGCTTTGGTGAACAACCTGACCCCTTCTGCCTTGTGGCAGCCCCTCAAATACTGGAACATTGCTACCATGTCTCCCCTATTTCTTCTTTTCTTTAGACTAGCCAAACCCAAGTCCCGCAGCCGTTCTTAGTATGTTTTAGGCCTGGATCATCTTAGTTGCTCTTCTCTGAATTTTTCCCAAGGTCTCAATATCTTTGTTGTGATATGGTGACCAAAACTGGCTGCAGTATTCCAGGTGGGGTCTCGCTAGGGTTTTGTAAAGCGGTATAATAAAGAGGTCCTTAGTGCTCTCTGAGCTTGGTTGTTTTCTTGCAGACGTTTCATTACCCAAACTGCCCTGCTAGCACTGATGTTACCTAGTTTGAATAAGCGTCCTTGTACTTATAACTGTTGCAGCATCCTCATGGTTACAGGATCAACATCCAGCCACTCAGCAACCGCTGCAGCATTCCGGGGCTGTGGGATCAGCGGTGGGATTCAGCCGGTTCGCACCACTTCGGCAGAACCGGTAGCTAATTTTTTCTTGCCCAGGCCCAGAATGGACTTCCGGAAGTGGCATCCACACATATTTGAATCCCACCACTGTGTAGGATCCCTATTTGTGAACTTCCCAGCTGGCTTCTGACAAACAATCTCAATGGGGGAAGCTGGATTCTCTTAGCAAATCGAATAATTGATTTAACAAATGCAATGATTTGCTTAACCACTGTGGCAAAAAAGGCCTTAAAATTGGGCACAATTCACTTAAGAACTGCTTTGCTTAGCAATGGAAATTACCCAAGGTAGGTAACATCATGAGGGCTAGCAGGGCAGTAATGAAACCTTTGCAAGAAAACAACCCAACTCAGAGAGCATCAAGGACCTCTCCTTTAAGGAATTGTGTTCTTAAGGAATTGTGTTCTTAAGGAATTGTGTTCTTAAGGAATTGTATCGGCTGTCTTTCTGAACTGTTGAGCCTGTGTGGAATTATGAGAACATGTCAACAATCTTCCCACAGTGAGAATTTTGGTCCCAATTGTAGTTGTAAATTAGGGACTATCTGATTTGGAGTGGAGGAAAAGATAATTAAGAAAATTTTAGATTGTGCAGAAATGGATAGATGGACACTGGAAATGAAAGAGAAAGAAGACTTGGAATATTTTAGAACATGAGATACATTTTATCAATGGCTAGAAAAACGAGGTAGAGAGAAAGGAGTTTAACATGTATTAGTAAGCTAAATATTGAAACCCAGACAATATGTTGCTGATAAAATATTAAGCATTTGTGACTATAAAAAAATAATAAAATATTGAAAAAAAGGACAATCCGTATTGGGTTTGTAATGTATTTGCAAAAGAAACTTTGTGGGGCCCCCTTTGATATACACATTAAAAATAAATTCCTCTTGTATAAAACCTGGAAGATCCTCATCTTTGCTTTGCTAATCTTTTGGCTCAAAACTGCTTCAGTCAACATCTGAATCATAGAATTATAGGGCTGCAAGGGAGCTGACAGATCTTCTGGTCTAACCCCCTTCTCAGGGCAGAAGACCTTATGCCATCCTAGACTAATAGTTGTACAGAGATTAACCCTCATTTATGTAGATCTACAAATTGATTAAACCTGTCTTACAGAAACAGCTGGAATTGTACCCCTTGTGCTGTTTTTTTTGTCTAGATTAAGCATTTGGCCTAGGTTAAGGGTGATGGGTGGACCCAATGGTGTTGATTTTCATGCTTTATAGCAGTGGTCTCCAAACTTGGCAACTTTAAGATTTGTGGACTTCAACTCCAAGAATTTCCCAGCCACCTTTGTGGACTTCACTTCCCAGAATTCCCCAGCCAGCTTAATGGACCTCACCTCCCAGAATTCCCTAGCCAGCTTAATGGACTTCACCTCCCAGAATTCCTCAGCCAGCTTAATGGACTTCACTTCCCAGAATTCCACAGCCAGCTTAATGGACTTCACCTCCCAGAATTCAATCAGCCAGTTTGGTGGACTTCACCTTCCAGAATTCCTCAGCCAACTTTGTGGACCTCGCCTCCCAGAATTCCACAGCCAGCTTGGTGGACTTCACCTTCCAGAATTCCTCAGCCAGCTTTGTAGACTTCACCTCCCAGAATTTCTGGGATTTGACGTCCACGAGTCTTAAAGTTGCTAAGTCTGGAGACCTCCGATTTATAGTTTAGCATCATGTGGAAATCCAACTGTCAGTAAAAAGCCTAGCAGCCATAATTCGCTTTACAAATCCAGCACAGGAAAAATGCAGCAGACCAGACTAGAAGATGAACATTGAACTAAAGATTACTTTCTCTTTTAAAATATAGATTCGGAACTTAAGGTTGGATGTTTGGATTTGAAGGACACTGGCTCATACCAAAAGTCTCTCTGGCCCAGCATCTCAGTTGCTCTTATTTTTCGAAGTGACACCAAGTGCCACTTTCCAAAGCCAAGAGGCTGCCATAAACTTGATCACATTCACTTGGCACTGTTTTCCAGGAACTGGTATTCAGAGGGAACCCGCTAAAATTAGATTTTTGTTGTATTGATCTCAGTAGGGTCTATTTTGAGCACAAATGAGTCAGGATCCAAGTCATTTGTTAAATTAAATATTCCTTTCAAAATCTTTGATTTAGCACAATATCTCACAGAACGCCTGAAAATCTCTCCTCTGTTCAAACCATCTCGGAAATAATGTCTCGGTAATACAATGAGAAGTATTAAGGCAGGGGTCTTCAAACGTGGCCCTTTTATGACTTGCAGACTTCAACTCCCAGAATTCGTGCCTGGCTGAGGAATTCTGGGAGTTGAAGTCCGCAAGTCATAAAAGGGCCAAGTTTGAAGACCCTTCTATTAAGGACCTGCAAGCCTAATGGGTTAATCTGAACGTATGAGTTAACATAATGAATCAATATGGACTTTTGTCTACTTATTTTTTAAAAAAAGGTACCCCCAGAATCACTTTTGAGGCTATAAACTTTATAAAGAGGAGACGGCTGTATGGTTTACATTTGTCAGGCTGCCTGTAAGTCGAGGCTGTCCAGACTGAACCCCTTACTCAGAGCTTGGCAAAAGCAGATTTGTTTAAATGCTGACTTGAGTGAAGTTATTTACAACAGAAAACCTATCTCCCAGAGATAATTAAAATGTCTCTCCTTTCTTTTTCTCTCTCCCTCACTTTGGGTTTGAGTCTTAGGCTGTCCCCAACTTTTCCAAGTCAAGCGAACATTACAAATCTACTGAACGTGGGAATCACTGCTTACTACCTCATCAAATGGATTCCTAGCAATATGGTACTGATTAGACCAGGATTTTTCAACTTCAGCAACTTTATGTTTTGTGGAATTCAGCTCCCAGAATTCCCCAATCAGCATGCTGGGCAGGAAACTGTGGGAGCTGAGGTCCATCCATCTAAAATGTTGCTGACAATGAAAAACACTCAACCAGACTATCATGCAAACAGCAAATCTCCTTTTGGCAATGTAAGAAGCAGCCACCTTCATTTGGGGGAACTTCGTTGCATTGAAATTCACAAGGAATTTTTAGTCTGTCCATGAATGTGTGCATGTTTGTCTGACTCTATCTATCTATCTATCTATCTATCTATCTATCTATCTATCTATCTATCTATCTATCTATCTATCTATCTATCATCTCCTTATTCAGTAGTTGGCAGAGATCTTTCTAGTCACTCTGTCCATCTATCCATCCATCCATCCATCCATCCATCCATCCATCCATCCATCCATCTCTATCTATCTATCTATCTATCTATCTATCTATCTATCTATCTATCTATCTATCTATCTATCTATCTATTTATCATTTATCTATCTTTGTACTCAGAAGTTGGCAAGAGTAGATATTTCTAGTCTGTCTGTCTGTCTGTCTGTCTGTCTATATCTATCTATCTATCTAACTATCTATCTATCTATCTATCTATCTATCTATCTATCTATCTATCTATCTATCTATCTATCTATCTATCTATCTATCTCCTTACTCAGTAGTTGGCAGAGATCTTTCTAGTCACTGTCCATCTATCCATCCATCCATCCATCCATCCATCCATATCTATCTATCTATCTATCTATCTATCTATCTATCTATCTATCTATCTATTTATCATTTATCTATCTTTGTACTCAGAAGTTTATTTATTTATTTTATTTATTTATTTTATTTAATTTGTATACCGCCCTTCTCCCGAAGGACTCAGGGCGGTGAACAGGGCAATAAATACCAAAAATAGAAAATACAAAAATTAAAAACAGATTAAACCATAGTGCCCAAAAAGTTGGCAAGAGTAGATATTTCTAGTCTGTCTGTCTGTCTGTCTGTCTGTCTGTCTGTCTGTCTGTCTGTCTGTCTGTCTGTCTGTCTCTCTCTCTCTCTCTCTCTCTCTCTCTCTCTCTCTCTCTCTCTCTCTCTCTCTCTCTCTCTATCTATCTATCTATCTATCTATCTATCTATCTATCTATCATCTAGCTAGCTAACAGTTTCAGCAGCTTCTTAAGCAAGTGTTTCTTACACTTTTTCCCCAGGACTTCTTCCCACTTTTAAAAATTATGGAAGAAGCCCAGTGTGCTTTTATTTCTATGCGTTATATTTATTAAAACTTTACCATACTGAAAATTAAACATGAAGCATGTGTTGTTACTACCAGTTCTTACGATTGTTTGATGCGATTTTTTTTAACGTTGTATTATTTTTCAACATAGGCTGGCAAATAATTTTGATTTTGCAAAACACCTGAGAGAGTCTTAGATAGATTAGGGCAGTGGTGGGATTCAGCCGGTTCGCACCACTTCGGCAGAACCGGTAGCTAATTTTTTGTTGCCCAGGCCCAGAATGGACTTTCAGAAGCAGCATCCACACAGAGAACTGGTTGTTCACCTATCTGAATCCCACCACTGGATTAGGGCTATCTAAGTCCTAAGGACCACACTATAAGAAACATCCCCTAAGTATATTAAAACTCCAGTGATTCAAAGAGATCTAAACAGGGATTGACATGCGTTGAGTTGGAAACTTAAGCGTGGGGTCCCTGGTGCTCTCTGAGCTGGGTTGTTTTCTTGAAGGCATTTCATTACCCAACTAGGTAACATCATCAGTGTTAGAAGGGATTGGGGTTTGTTCTTCATTTGTGTTCTAGTGGCTTGCCAGGACTGCATAGTGGGTGGAGTTATAAGGGGTCCATGGTACTCTCTGAACTTGGTTGGTTTCTGGCAGATGTTTGATTATCCAACTAGGTAAGAACATCTGTGCTGAAAGGCAGTGTTAAGAACAACAGCCCAACCAAGGAATCACTAAGACCACTCCCACCGCTGACTCAGAGAGCACCAAGACCCCTCATTTCATCCCTGAGCTATAAATATTCTCCTTTATTCAAAGCTTAAGTGTTTCAAGCTTCCAGGAGGAGCCAGTTGGCATCTTTCCTTTTTCAGGAAATCTATGAATAAACCCAGAAATCTCGTTTAAATCAATGAGCTCAATGGTCTTTCCAAACGGGCGACATTAAGCTGATGAAAGGTGAGAATTTTAGAAAGATGAAACCTGAAAGCAAATCCCATTCCGTGGTGTGTGAATTGCTTCTTCTATTAAAGCTGGCCTGGGCACCCAGCTGTGCTTTTCTTGCCTTCTTTTGTGTTCGGGTACAGCTGCCAAGATTTAGCCTTGAACATGAGGGGCAGAAGCAGAGCTGCTTGTCCCCCCCCCCCCTTGGCTGATATGCCGAGAACTCTGGCAATCACTACAGAATGCTTGAAGGGCTGGCCACCAAAGGGGTTCCCAGGAACGCTGGCAAGCGAAATTGGCTCGTGAATTAAAATGACGTGGACCAGTGATTCAAATCTTTGCGCAGAGTGGTAACCAGAGCCAATTATCGAAACTTTGCCAGCTTCAAGGTCAACTGGATATATTTCAGTCTCTTTTCCTTCCAAACATACTTGGTAGGTTTTGTTCCAAAGCAACTTAAGGAAGAGAGAAATTGGGGGGAAACAAGAGGGCAACTCGGAAATGAACCTCCGTTCAGATACTCGGCAGCTGGCATGTATATATTTAGGATGGCTGCAGCATCTCAGGATCTTGCAACCCCCATCTGTGCCCTTCCCAGCCTGCCACTGACAGGCCATGTCAATCCAGGGAAGCTGGATTCCCTTAGTGGTGCGTGATTCACTTAACAACTGCAGTGATTTGCTTAACAATTGGGCGTGCCTCACTTAAGTTCTGCCTCCTTAATTCCAGGTTGCATCTCTCTTTGATCAGTTTCTAACCACTGTTTCTTGTCCTACCCTCTGGTGCTTTGGAAAATAAGTTGACCCCCACTTCTTTCTGGCAGCCCCTCAAATACTGGAATACTGTTATCATGTTCCTCCCCCCCCCCAGTCCTTCTTTTCCCGATTCCTCCAACCGTTCTTCATATGTTTTAGTCTCCAGGCCCTTAATCATCGTAGTTGCTCTTCTCTGCACTTTTTATTCAAAGTCTCAACATCTTTTTTGTAACTGGATGCAGTATTCCAGGTGTGGTCTTGACTGATCCCCTTTTCTTTCCTTGCAACTCAAACCCGTTGCTCCGTGTGCCTAATGAGAAGGCTGGCCGCAAATGACCCATATGTCCTATCTTCCCATGTGAGATTTCCATTCATTTTTCCAAGTCGGTTTATGTAATTAATGGGACATTCCTTCCATGTCATTGACCTGCCAACTGAGGCATCGCAGGAGAGTGACTGCGTACCAGGACAAATGTGAGTTTATCCCACGCACTCTTTTGAACCTAGAATGCCGTTCAGACAATCACAGCCAGGAACCCTTCTGGACAAGTCCCTTGCTTTTTAAGGATGTAGATCCTGTTTATTCTCTCCAGCTGCCTTTCATTGGACCATGGATGGAAGCCAGGCAACTCTGGATGGATGGAAGCCAGACAGAACTGGATAACTGACCGTAAGAGAATGGTACAATCCTGATTTATCTCTTGAAAGGGAAACAAACTGTAAAGGGGGCCGTGGGCCTGGTTTTGCTGTCTTTGAAATGGGCACAAGAGACGTCAAAGGCTGCAATCTCAACCAGATCTACTTGGAAGCTGGGCAACCATTCCTGGAGGGTCCTTTTCTCCATCTTCTCCCAAACACCCAGCCTAATTCTGTTCCCTAATTTCTATTTTCTTGCCTGGGCACGAAACCTTCTTTCTGTTGCATTCTTTTAGGATATCTTTGTAAAAAGCAAAGAAAGGGGATTTTCCACCTCAGTCACACACACTTTCCTTTGCTTCTCAGGATGTTTCTCAGATGGAAGCAAGGATCTCACAAAAGAAGAATGACTCACATGGGGCAGCTAGGGAATATCCCAATCTCCTGTGCTTCCTTCAACTTATCTCTTTTTAAGGGCAGCCTCCAAGAAAGAAGTACAAAAAAAAAAGAAAAGAGAATATTTGTAGCTCAGGGTTGAAATGGGGAGTCCTTGGTCCTCTCTGAGTTTGGTTGCTTTCTTGCAGATATTTCATTACACAACTAGGTAACATCATCAGTGTGATGGGTCAGTTCAGTAAGAAGTGAAGCAGGTCAACACAACAGCACAACTTGTGGACCAAGATAGGGGGTGAACCTGGCCAAGGGATGCATAATTCATCTCCTGATCATACTACGGATTCCTACCACAGAGTTCTTATTTCTCCATTTCATGTTAATTCAGATCCAGATAGCAACGGGGGGGGGGGACCCTACTTTATCCAACCATCAACACATGTCTAGTTGCCGACTTCTCACCTCTTTCCTTAAATTTCCTTTTTGTCTCATCCTTGTCAAAAGCTTTAGTTGAAAAGAGGACAAACTCTCCTCCAAAAGAGAAAAGACCCACAACATGATATGGGTCAAAAGTGCGCCAATGAAAACACAACAGCTTCATTCCTTTCCCAATGCTGAAGAATTTATTCTTCCCCAGTTGAAAATAAAAACAAGGGGGGGAGGATCTCTCTCTCTCTCTCTCTCTCTCTCTCTCTCTCTCTCTCTCTCTCTCTCTCTCTGTGTGTGTGTGTGTGTGTGTATGTGTGAAGACCAGTGTGACCTTTGATTCAGAGAGGCAACACAATGTCCCAGCTCCCAATGACACAGATCAACTTTGTGCCAGCTGGGGCCAGGCGCAGAAGTGTGCTTGGCCATGCAACACAACTATTACTAATGTGAAGACACACTCCCCTGTCGAGAAAGGAACCGCAGCAAAAGCAGCCGAGGAATTATTATTTTTTGAAAAACAATCAGTTATGCCACAAATACTTTATCATCCATCAGATGTGCTGATCAACCACATTCTTTGCCTTGCGGTTTAGCAATCCCTTCTAACCAGTCCAGAGAAAATGTAACAGCGTCTCCTGTATTTGGTTGGAAAAAATTTCCTGAAAGACTGCAGTGTTAATCGGAGCTTTTGTGGGTCAAATCTCTTTTATGCAAAGGTTTTCAGAAATAGACCAGACAACAATTTGACTGGCATGGTACAAGGACCCCTGAGATGGGCAGGGGGTTGGACTAGAAGACCTTGGAGGTCCCTTCCAGCCCTGTGATTCTATGATTTTTCCAAAAGGCTCGATCCCCAATATTGATGTGGAAATATTCAGGGCCACTGGGAACAAGTGTGCAAGTTGTGGGCCGCACAAAGGCACCATGATGTGAGTGTTGTGTATATACGTGCCAAAATTATGTTTTAAAAATCAATTCTCCATTCCAGGACATTTTGCATGAAACAGAAAAAAAGGTACTAATGATTTATGGTTTTGATTATTATGCAGGATAGATTATAGAAAGAAGGGAATTATGATACATATGTATATGTAAGTATGTATATATGTGTGTATGTCTATATATATGTGTGTGTGTCTATATATGTGTGTGTGTGTGTTTCCTTTCTTTGCTAATTTTCTTTTACTTTTCCCCCCTTTCTGGCCCTTTTAGCTTTCTCTTCAATTTCTTTCTTTCTCTTTTCTTTTTTTCATCTTATATTAGTTTGTATTACTTTTTAATTTTCTTTTAAAAAAAACTTTAATAAAATTCTCCACTCTGAACACCAATTGCAATGAGCTCGCTTCCATTAGATTTCACTTTTCCGGAAACTATCGTGTACCATAGATCAATTCAGAGAAACCGTACATATCACACAATCTGAAAACATCAGAGCTGCTAATGTCTCCCAGTGTACACATTATTTGCAATTCCAGGAAGCTCAACTTCATCAAGAGGAGCGATGTGAAGAAAATATGAAGGGGAGGGGCAGCAAAAAACCCTCTTTTTTTTGCATCAGAACCTGCTAGAAGTCAGCAGTGGCCCTGGATGTATTAATCCTTGGTGGAGCAGTGGGCTAATGCCTCCTTGAGTAACACCAGCTGCCTGCAATTAGTGCAGGTTCGAGTCCCACCAGGCTCAAGGTTGACTCAGCCTTCCATCCTTCCGAGGTAGGTAAAATGAGGACCCAGATTGTTGGGGGCAATTAAGCTGACTTTGTAATAATGCCGCTTGGGGGGGGGGGGCGAAAGCCCTAATAAGCAGGCATATACATAGAATGAAGGCTACTGCTAAGCTTGTAAGCCGCCCTGAGTCCTCGGAGAAGGGCAGGATATAAATGGAATAAAAAAAATCCTTAAAAAGGTAAAAGGTCCTAACAGAATGTAACACCAATAATGGAGAATATTTGTAGCTCAGGGTTGACATGAGGGGTCCTTGCTGCTCTCCGAGTTGGGTTGTTTTCTTGCAGATGTTTCATTATCAAACAAGGTAACACCATCAGTGCTAGAAGGGAGGGAGGTTTGCAGAGAGGAGGAAGAGGAGGAGGAGGAAGAGAAGAAGGAGGAGGAGTAAAAGGAGGAAGAGGAGGACTGTGGGGTCCTTGGTGATCTCTGGGCTTGGTGGTTTTCTTGCAGATGTTTCATTACCAAACTAGGTAACATCATCAGTGCTAGAGGAGGAGGAGGAGGAGGAGGAGGATCTGTCCCTAAAGGTCACCCGTAGGTGGCAATGTATCAAACACACCTCATTTTATTTTTTTTATACTGTATATAGATAGTTCTCAACTTACAACAGCTCATTTAGTGACGGCATTGCAAACAGTTTTTCACACTGACGACCATTGGGGCATCCCCATGGTCATGTGATCAAAATTCAGCTGACTTATATTTATGACAGTTGCAGTGTCCTTTGCTCACTGGATCCCCTTTTGTGACCTTCTGGCAAGCAAAGTCAATGGAGACGTCAAATTCACACAACTGCATGAGTAATTTAAGAACCGCATTGATTCACTTAACCACTGTGGCAAGCAAGGTCATGACGCGGGGCAAAATTCACTTAGAAACTGACATGCTCAGCCCCAGAAATGTTGAGCTCGTAAGTCGAGGACTACCCGTATAAGTAGTTCTGGTTTTTAAGAAATAGTAAAGGCAAATTTAGCAAGCTGTGAAGTGAGACCCATTTCAAACATCTGCAGGATTTCTTCTTCCTATCGCTGCATTGTCAGGAAACTTTAAAAACCCCCCGATATAAAGCTGTAACTTAAGGATCCATTTGGAAATACATCCATCTGCCCAAAGGAAAAAGGAAATATTAGGAATTTAAGATGGTAGAAATTATCCTAGGTTGTTTGAAGAGTTGGGCCACAAGCCATGGTTGGTTCGGAATTTTTCATGTCCATTTAAGTGAGTTCCCCTTGCCTTTTCCACCCTTCCTTGTTCTCCAAAATCTTTTTTGTCTCGTCTTTCTCCACTACTCTTTGCACCGTTTGTCTGATGCTGTGGACCAGCTGCAGATATTAAAAATTCACAGTGACAAAAGCAGCTAGCAGCCGAACGTCACCAGCAACCGCTGGGGAAGAACTGAGGTTTAAGTAGAACGAACAGCCCTCCCTCCCCCCGCCCTTCAGCAGAAGCAAAACATACAGAACGCAACTCTTTTCTCCAAACCCACTTCATGCAACCACACAATAATGAAAAAGACAACAACTTGCTTCCAACTGAATCAAAGCCTGATTTAGCCCTAATGAGGATTTTACAGCTGGAATGTCTGGCTATAGCTAGATTCCGGTCTGTTTGGTTGACAAAACTTTCTCTGTACTAAATCATCTGCTTTTACTGGATGATTGGAGAGGTGGCAAGGAACCATGCCAGATCTGGTGGTACAGATGTTTAAAGTAAAGGTAAAGTTTCCCCCGCACATGCGTGCTAGTTGTTTCCGACTCTAGGGGCCGGTGCTCATCTCCGTTTCAAAGCCGAAGAGCCAGCGCTTGTCCGAGGACGTCTCCGTGGTCATGTGGCCGGCATGACTAGACGCCAAAGGCGCACGAAACGCTGTTACCTTCCCACCGTAGTGGTCCCTATTTTTCTACTTGCATTTTTACATGCTTTTGAACTGCTAGGTTGGCAGAAGCTGGGACGAGTAACAGGCGCTCACTCTGTTACACGGCACTCGGGATTCGACCCGCCAAACTGCCGCCCTTCCGATCGACAAGCTCAGCGTCCTAACCCACTGAGCCACCTGGATGTTTAGCTCCAGGTAAATTCTTTTGTTTTATTATCTGCATTAATGGAGCAGTCCTTCCTCCCTACCTCCCTGCCTTTCCTCCCTCCCTCCCATTCTCTGCCCTCCCCTTTGCCAAACTTTTTTGTCGACAAGCCGAGCATCTTAATGGCAACGCCACTGTGGCCCTGTAACAGGAAGGATAAAGGTTAAAAGTTTCCCCTATCCAGTCATGCCTGACTCTAGGAACTTCATTCTTCTCCGTTTCTTCTCTGTTGTCTGAAGACACAACCATGGCCATGTAGCCAGCATGATATAAGCCAAAAGAGCACTGGATGCTGTTACCTTTCCACCCAAGCAGTATCTATTTATCTACTCGCATTTGTGTGCTTTTGAACTGTTAGGTGGGCAGGAGCTGAGGCAAGGGAGCTCACTCCATTGCGCAACACTTTGATCTCCAACCCGGGCTGTCGGCTAGCTCAGTGTCTTTAACCGCGGAGCCATCATGCCTCCCCCCTCCTCCTTCAGGGGAAGGCTAACCAGGGCTAAATTATTTAATTTAATTTAATAATTTAATTTAATAATTTGATTTCTATACCGCCCTTCTCCCGAAGGACTCAGGGCGGTGAACAGGGCAATAAACAATAAAAATCGAATACAAAAATTAAAAAGCCATTAAACATCATGCCCATAAAATCAATACATATTAAAATTAAAACTAGTTTTAAAAACCCAACCCCATCCCGTCAGACCAGGCCAGCTTGTTCGAAAAAGAAAGTTTTGAGATTGCGCCGGAAGGAGCGAAGGTCGGGGGCCATCCGGAGCTCGACCGGTAGGCGGTTCCAAAGGTCTGGCGCGCCCACAGAGAACGCTCTCCCCCTGGGGGTCACCAATCGGCATTCTTTGATCGGCGGCACCCTGAGTAGGCCCTCTCTGTGGGAGCGCACTGGACGGAGGGAAGTTGACGCCGGCTGCAGGTGTTGCCGTAGGTAATCCGGACCCATGCCATGAAGGGCTTTGTAAGTCATAACTATGACTTCTTTCGAGACTAATGTAAGAGAAATTGTGATTCCCCCCTTGCTCTGTGGCAGAATTCTCAAGATATCAGTCTAATGCAGTGGGCTATCAGCATCTGATAAGACCCAACAAGGGAGAGGATGCCGTGAAAGAGAGTAATTTGTTATTTAGTGGAATTTCCCAACTGCCGGTAAAAGCCAGATGTTGTGCTTCTGTAGCCTTGTCCAAGCAATTAAACTTGGTCACCAGAGGAAAGGAAAATGCCAATAGGGAACATGGTTCAAATTCCCCACATTGTTGCAGCACTGAGATATGGAAGGATGTCCACATCTGGCTCACTTATTACATCTCTCCATTGAAATAAATGCTGGGAAATGTTATGAGTGTGTGTTATGGATCAGTCTCCAGCTGACACATCTGAACTGGTTCTAGGTGTTTTATCCAGATTCATTTATTTAGAACATAGAACATAGAGTAATATGTTGGAAGGGAGCCTGGAGGTCATCTAATCCAAGTGGGAAACCCTATACCATTTCAGATAATTAATGGTTGTCCAATGTCTTTTTGAAAGCCTCCAGTGATGGAGCATCCACAGCTTCTCAAGGCAAGCTGTTCCATTGGTTGATTGCTCTCAAGGTTAGGAATTTTCTCCTTAGTTCTAGGTTGCTTCTTTCCTTGGTTAGTTTCCATCCATTGTTTCTTGTCTTGCCTTCTGGTCCTTTGGAAAATAGCTTGACCCCCTTGTCTTTGTAGGAGCCCCTCAAATATTGGAACACTGCTACCATATCACCCCTAGTCCTTCTTTTCACTCAACTAGACATACCCAGGGGTATGTTCAGTCTAGTAAACAGGGATCTCCATACTTGGATGCTTTAAGACTTGTGGTCTATACTTGCTTAAGGTTGAAAAAGGAGAATACAAATGAGAGAAGGGAAGATCAAACAAATATATCATTAATTAATATACTAATTATGGAATTATCAAATGTAATCATTATTGACTGTTAATTAATTATTATTGCCTTGTTTTTCCTTTCTCAAATATATAAACCAAGACAACACGCTGTACACCAGGCACTGGAGATTGTTATTGTTAAAAACCAATAAAATATTTCCACAAAAAAAAAAAGACTTGTGGCCTTCAACTTCCCAAATTCCCCAGCCAGCAACTTTAAGTTCACAAGTCTTAAAGTTGCAAGTTTGATTTATACCCCTGATTTAAAACACTCTAAGTTCCTAAATGGGGAAGAAATGGAGGTAGTGACAGATTTTATTTTCCTGGGCTCCAAGATCACCGCAGATGGGGACTGTAGCCAAGAAATTAAAAGACGCTTGCTCCTGGGGAGGAAAGCTATGGCAAATCTAGACAGCACACTAAAAAGCAGAGACGTCACCCTGTCAACAAAAGTGCCTATAGTCAAGGCTATGGTCTTCCAAGTTGCAATGTATGGCAGTGAAAGTTGGACCATAAGAAAGGCTGAGCGCCAAAGAATTGAGGCCTTTGAACTATGGTGCTGGAGAAGACTCCTGCGAGTCCCTTGGACTGCAAGGCGATCAAACCGGTCAGTCCTAGAGGAGATCAACCCTGACTGCTCTTTAGAAGGCCAGATCCTGAAGCTAAAACTGAAATACTTTGGCCACCTAATGAGAAGGAAGGACTCACTGGAGAAGAGCCTAATGCTGGGAAAGGTTGAGGGCAAGAGAAGAAGGGGACGACAGAGAATGAGGTGGCTGGATGGAGTCACCAAAGCAGTAGGCGTGAGCCTAAATGGACTCCAGAAGATGGTAGAGGACAGGAAGGCCTGGAAGAACATTGTCCATGGGGTCACGGCGGGTCAGACACGACTTCGCAACTAACAACAACAACCACGTTCCTAAAAAAAATGTCTTTGCTCAATTCAGCCCACACATCTTTTGAGCCCAATTTTGCCAAAGATGGATGGACAGCATCAGTTTTCGAGGAAGGCTCTGCTTGGGGAAACTGAGGATCAAGCCCCAAATTCTGTACGGCAAGATACGGGCGGTTGCCCTGCTCTCATAATTCCTCTACTGCCCTCTGAGTAGCATCGTGAACTTCTTCTTTTTAAAAAAAAAGAAAAAGAAAAAAAAGATGAATAATAAACAGGTAAGACCCACTGATGCATTAATTGCAGTGAAGCGTGAAGTGAAGACGTGAATTGCATTATCGCCTATATATTAAAGGTAGTACAACAGAGCGCGTTTCACTCCTGAGTTTCTGCAAGACGAAGCTCATATTGAAAGCACCAGCTTCAGAGACGACGTTTTTCTCAGTCATTCAGTTGAAAAAGCTTTCCAAATCTTCCCGTGGGAAAGGTGGCGTTCTTGTACTTCTTCGGAGAGCAGCAGTGATCTTGCGATGGGGCTGAACATTAGAGTGGTCTCCAGCTTGCCCAGCACGTCACATGGACGTCTTGAAGCCCAGGAGGAGACATCAAGTAAGAACCCACCAAGCAGAGCTTGTTCTGATTGGGGACATGTGAGTCACCAGGGATGGTGATGAAACATGGGAGGCTCAGCGACAAAACACCAGGAAATGCTCTAAAGTACCCCAAAGAGAAATGGGGCAGAAATGCAAGTATTCAAAGACGAGTGATTACAATAAGCCTCTTTCAAAGGGAAAAGGAACCTTTTGAGCAAATGCGCAGCAACAAAGACCAAGAGGCAAGCAAGATGATCTTCCTTTGGAAAAATCCTATCAGATTTGGCAACTTTTCCAACGGTCTCCAAACAAAAGGGCAACCAACTTACTTGCCCTCTTAGCTTTGGTTCTTATTCACAGGTATCTAAGTTTCCACCTGAATATGCGTGTATGTGCATCCTGGTATGTACACACACCCAGTCCTACTTACACAATCACACCATAAATTCAAGCCAATCTGCATCAAGACAGAGGGATGCGGCAGAGCCAAGGAAGGAAGGAAGGAAGGAGGGAGGGAGGGAGGGAGGGAAGGAAGGAAGGAGGGAGGGAGGGAGGGAGGGAGGGAGGGAGGGAAGGAAGGAAGGAAGGAAGGAAGGAAGGAAGGAAGGAAGGAAAGAAAGAAGGGTTGGAGGAAAGGAGGGGGGAAGGGAGGGAGGGAGGGAGGAGGAAGGAAGGAAGGAATATAGCTATACAGAGGAAGGAAGGAAGGAAGGAAGGAAAGAAGGGGGGAGGAAGGGAGGAGGGAAGGAAGGAATATAGCTATACAGAGGAAGGAAGGAAGGAAAGAAAGAAGGGGGGAGGAAGGGAGGGGGAAGGGAGGGAGGGAGGGAGGGAAGAAAGAAGATAACTGGAAATTGGGTTCCTCTTCCTTTTTTTGCCATAGATTAGGTTGCTGAGTTGATTTGAAGACATGATTTAAAAATTGTACTGCGCTCAGGGAACGGGGAAAAAAAATCCTTTCATGCTCACAATGGGATTAAGACAGGAACAATCTCCAACAATTGCACTCTCTGCAATTTCTACTTAACGGAGACAAGAGACTCAGCTGACACCGACTGCGAGGTCTTTTCAGGAGTACACCCCCTCCCCCAAACCTCTTTCTCCTCCATTTTCAGCTGATCTGAGGCAACTCCCCTCTCCAACCCCCCCCTCCACAACAACAAACCACTAGGGCAAACAACAGGCCCAGAATCAAAGGATGCCTGAACTCTGCAGCCTGCTCTCTGTAACCAACCATTTGTTCCTGCATTTAATAAGCCGTATCTGATAAATATCAATGAACCGTTGACGTATTTGTAGGGTTGCTAAGGAGACTCTCTGCTCCTGCATTTGCTCACTGGGCTGCAAAGTAAACACTGCATCTAGGAGGAGCCCTCTTGCTGACTTGACCAGTGGAGGAAGGTGTGTGTACCCAGAGCTGGTCTTCATGGAACAGAGGATATAGAAAAATAAAGTTGGAAGGGTTCTTGGAGGTCTTCTATTCCAACCCCTTGCCTATGGCAGGAGATCCTATATCATTCCAGATAAATTGCTGTCCTTGAAAACCTCCAGTGTTGGAGCACCCACAACTTCTCGAGGCAAACTGTTCCATTGGTTGATTGTTCTCACTGTCAGAATGTTTCTCCTTATTTCCAGGTTGGATCTCTCCTTGATGAGTTTCCATCCGTTGCTTCTTGTCCTGCCTTCAGGTGCTTTGGAGAATAGGTTGACTCCCTCTTCTCTGTGACAGCCTCCAAATATTGGAAGACTACTATCAGAGCCCTTGTGGTGCAGTGGTGAGAATGCAGTGTTGCAGGCTAACTCTGCTCACTGCCAGGAGTTTGATTCTGATCGGCTCAAGGTTGACTCAGCCTTCCATCCTTCTGAAGTCAGTAAAATCAGGACCCAGATTGTTGGGGGCAAAATCCTGCCTCTGTAAACTGCTTAGAGAGGGCTGTAAAGTACTGAGGGGCAATATATAAGCCTAAGTGCTATTGCTTTTGCCCTTCCTTCCTTCCTTCCTTCTTTCCTTCTTTCCATCCATCCATCCATGATGCACAGTAGTTAGAATGCTGTATTGCAAGCTGACTCGGCCCATTGCCAAGAGTTCAGTCATGACTGGCTCATGGCTGACTCAGCCTTCCATCCTTCCAAGATCCGTAAAATGAGGACCCAGATGGTTGGGGGCAAATATCTGCCACTTAGAGAGGGTTATAAAGCACTAAAAAAGAGGTAAAGGTTCCCACGCACATGCGTGCTAGTCGTTTCCGACTCTAGGGGCCGGTGCTCATCTCTGTTTCAAAGCCGAAGAGCCAGTGCTTGTCCAAGGACTATGAAGTGGTATATAAGTCTAAGTGCTGTTGCTGTATCACTCCAGTCCTTCTCTTTGTTAGACTAGACCAGGGGTAGGCAAACTTGGCTCTTTTATGACTCGTGAACTTCAACTCCCAGAATTCCTGAGCCAGCATGGCTAAGCATGGAAACCTCTCCCTTTCCCCTCAGCATGGCTGGCTCAGGAATTCTGGGAGTTGAAGTCCACGAGTCAAAAGAGAGCCAAGGTTGCCTACCTCTGGACTAGACATACCCAGTTCCCTCAATCATTCATCGTATGGTTTAATCTCCAGATCCTTTATAATGTCATCTCAAGTGTCATCTTATCAATGACAGAGGTGTACTTTGAAACAGATGTCCTCCAGATTTTGAAAGAACCTCACAAAGCTCAGTGATACAGATGAGAGCTCAACCCATGGAATTTGGCCATGGATTAGAAGCTTTCCTCTTTAGGAAGATTCCAACAGGGTAAAAAAAAGGGGGGGGGTTGGGTTTTTTTTTTACATTTTCTCTCTAGTCTGGCCAAGGTGTCCATATGTATCTGTCTCCATAAAAGACAATGTTCTGTTAGAAAGGTTGCCAGCAGTCTTTCCCAGAGATGAAAGTCTTCTCTCTTGGAAGAGACACCAACTCAAGATGAGATGAAAGAATGAGGGGCACGCGGTTGTCCATCAACAGTGAATCGGTGTGGTTGCAGACTTCCTTTTTACAATGAAAGAGACCTCCATTTCAGTCAGTATTTTTTGTGTCTCCGCCGACACACAAATAGCAAGCCTTTATTTGCAGAAGAAGAAGGCAAAAGGCCCAGCAAATAGACGTGCATCACAGGGCAAACTTGCTTAGCACACCCGGGTGTTTTATACAGATCTGTTCCATCTTCTGAGTCTCTTTCCGCATTTTATGATCTCTCCGTAGCCCATCAGGTTGTGCCAGGAAGGATAAGGGAGGTGGAAAAGAGCAAGCCAATGCCTCAAATCTGCAATTTACAACAACTTTCCTCACCCTGGTCCCAGCCAGCACGGTCATTCTACAACTGGGGTGAATGATGGGCATTGTAGTCCAAGAGGAATGTGATGAAATTGGGGGACGCTGCCAGTTGGGAACATTTCCAAACTTTGGCAGCATGCAGTGTTTGCTATCATGTCGCCCCTAGTCCTTCTTTTCCTTTTTCTCTAAATTAGTGAATTCCTTCGTATGTTTTAGCTTTCAGCCCCCTAATCATTTTTGTGGCTCTTCTCTGCAATTAGGGCAGGATAAAGAATGGATACGCTTCCGGAGGCTTCCTTGATCAACTCAAACGTTTTTATTTGCAATCGAAAGAATGATGAAAAATAGAGAAAAATAGCTCCCCACAGAGATGGCAATATTTAGCTAGATGAAGCGTAGTTATTGCCGGCACTGATCAACTATTATTGGATTTATGCACCTTTAGGAGATCAGTCACAACTTGGCAAGAGGAGATAGGTGAACTGAGCAATTTCAGCTCCACATCTTGCTAATATCGCAAGTCCCATTCCTTTCGAAAAGGGGAATTCCTTTACGAAAAAATAAAAATAAAAAAATTGCTCTGATTCTCCCAAACCTATTCATTTCACTCTGCAATCCCGCCCCAAAAAATGTATACTGTAGCTGCAAAGAGATTTCCCCCAACAGAATGCATTTTGCTGCAGTATTTTCAAGAATGGAAATATTTTTTCCCTTAATATGCTTCCTTATTGCCTGCACGCCATATTGCAAAACACAAACAAAGACATAAAATGGATGAATTTCATGTAATAACTTTTGGGGCCGTATCTCACAGCAGAAATGTAGCGTTAGATAAGTTGGCACTCAAATATGAAGGAAATGAATTTTTGCCAACTCCTTTTTTTTAAAAAAAGTTCAGTTATATTCTTGAGATTAAAGCTTTGATCCCTTTTGCTCAGAAACAGCATGCGGTAAAGCCTTAATCCTGTCAAGCCCTTTGCTATTCAGCCTAGCTTTGGTGTGCGACTAAGGCTGGCTTGGCTGGCTGAGGAATTCTGGGAGCTGAAGTCCGCAAGTCTTAAAGTTGCCAAGGTTGGGGACCTCTGGATTAAATTTTAGCCTCCTTTTACTAATATCACAAATCCCATGCCTTTCATTTCAGAACTCTTTTTTAAAAAGGCTTGCACTAACACCGACCTGCTTCTCCACATAGATACATTTCATTCTGTGATTTTTTTCCCCAATTTACGGACAGTCCTCAACTTACAACAGTCCATTTAGCAACTGGTTTGTATTTATGACGGTTCGCAGTGTCCCGGGAGGGGTGTGTGTGACGTGATCCCCTGTTGTGACCTTCTGATAAGCAAAGTCTGTGGAGAATCTGGATTCACTTAACAACCGTGTTACTAACTTTAACAACTGTGGCAAGAAAGGTCGTACAATGGGGCAAGCTTCAGGTAACAATTGTCTCGCTTAGCCACAGAAATGTTTGGCTCAGTTGTCGTCATAAGTCAAAGACTACCTGTAGATATTGTAGAGCAGGGGTCTTCAAATGTGGCCCTTTTATGACTTGTGGACTTCAACTCCCAGAATTCCTCAGCCAGGCACGCGTGCCTGGCTGAGGAATTCTGGGAGTTGAAGTCCACAAGTCATAAAAAGGCCAGGTTTGAAGACCCCTGCCATAGAGATTTCCCCTAACATAATGCATTTCCCCCCATTTTTAATTTTTAACTATTGGGAGCAGGGATGCACAGGAGAAGGTGAAAAAGACAAGGAGGCTGCAGCTATTTGATGAAAGACTTTCTCTCCTTCTCTTACCTTCACCCAAAACTTATAAATAAAGGTATGGCTTCACAGCTGCCATCTTCATTTTTTTTAACACACACACACACACACACCCCACAACACAACTCAGAGGAAGAGCTTTAACATGCTGTGCGAAGAGAGACTTTGCTTTAAAATATGGCTTAGCACACTGTGAGGGCCGTAATTACGACCTGCCAAGGATTCTTCCCATCAGCTACAGCTGTTGATGTTCTAATATCCAATTTCGAGCCCAGGAGAGGCCAACTGTCACTGGGCTACGGAGAAGATTACCTAGTAGGGTAATAAAATATCTACAAGAAAACAACCAAGTTCAAGGGTAGCTTCTTTTCCAGTATTTGACGTGCTGTTACAGAGAAGAGGGGGTCAAACTGTTCTCCAAAGCATCTGAGAAGCGATGGGTAGAAGCTTATCAAAGAGAAAAGCAACCTAGAACCAAGGAGAAATTTCCCGACAGCGAGAACGATTAATCAAACGGAACAGCTTCCGGGAGTTGTAGGTGCACCATAGCTAAAGGTTTTCAAGAAAGGATTGTGTTATGTACTGGGCTTTTGGAATATCACCACGTGCATTGCTGGAGAACTAACGGTTCTCCAGCAACCCAGACAGGACGTCTCCGGTCCTGTAATTGGTCAACTTTGGGCGTCAAACATGGGTACAATCTGATTGGTTGGTTCCAGAGGGCCTGGCTATATATTGAGGCAGGGTGACTCCAAATTCTCAGTACAGTTTCTGCTTAAATAAAGTATGAGCTTGTCTGTACTCATCTGCGTGTTCTCGTTCCTGCTCATCAGAGCCCACGACATAATAGATTGGACAACCATTTATCCAGGATGATATAAGGGTTTGACTTGAAGACCTCAAAAGTGCCTTCAGGCTCTTTGATTCCATAAATGAAATATTGGAATCTGACACAAGGACCTGATCAACTCTTCCACTATAAACGATGGCACTTGTGGGTTTGGTTGTTCCAAGTGTTGTTGTTGTTTTTCCTTCTTCTTAGGTAGAAAGTCGTTAACATTTCTTGTGGTTAAAGAAGTGTGGTAATTTCAAATTCACAGCCTAGTTTCACAAATATGATTGTTAGGAGCTGCTATGAATGTTAATTCTGGCAGCCGCTAAGACAATCATTAGCGTGAAACAATACAGGACGCGCGCGCACACACACACACACACACACACACAGAGGGAAATCAGCAGCCCTTCAAGAGAAAATTGTTTACCATTTAGATAGGCACCAGTTCCTAATATACCAAAGCTGTATATATCTTTTTCTTTCCTTGTTTACGGAGAATTTAACATACGTTTTTGACATATTTTTCTGATGTGAATTTCCTTCCGTTCATTCTTTAGCAACTGTATTCTCCCAAGTGGACTTTTCTGACACTTCCCGCCCCCCCCCCAGTAGGAGCTCTTTATTAATCAGGCATTAATAAGTCACCGTTAATTATGCAGCATCTTCTAAGCTGTAATTTGGGTGGCTTTTTTCCTGCAGAGAAGGTGGACAGGAGCAGACCTTGGCTGGATAAAGGGAGTCGGGACTGGAAGACCGGGATTGTCCCCAGAGGACAATTCACTGTCAGCATCAATAAAAGGGGAGCTACCAGCTTCAAAGCGGTTTTCAAACTGTTGACCTTTTCAATTGGAGATGTTGCTGGATCGAGATTAGCTTCAAGAAAAGATATCCGAAGAAGAGAGAGCCATCCGGGGGGTTTGAAGAAGATGTCAGCAACAATCTTCTCCAACAGAATAGCTTGAACAAGAAACCTTTACCACATTCATTAGCTGGTCTTCAGATGAACAATGAGGTGTACAGATAAGGCCTCAATTTACAACATTCATTTAGTGGCCGCTGGAAGTTACAACAGCACTGGGGGAAAAAATGACCTATGACTAACCGTTGCACTTTTTACAACCGCTTCAGCATCCTCGTCGTCACGTGATCAAAATTTGGGCACTCAAGTACAGTTAGTCCTCGACCTTTGACCGCAATTGAGCCCAAGATTTCTGTTGTTAAGTGAATGTTGTCCCATTTTTACGACCTTCCTTGCCAGAGTTGTTAAGTGAATCACTGCACTTCTTAAGTTAGCAACACGGCTGGTAAGTAAATCTGGCTTCTCCATTGTCTTTGCTTGTCAGAGGGTCACAAAAGGAGATCACACGACCCTGGGGCATTGCAACCATCATAAATATGAGTCAGTTGCCAAGCATCTGAATATTGATCACTTGACCAAGGGAACTGTCAAATGGCTGGGAAATTGGGAGATTCAGGCAGTTCAAATGAGTATGACGTTTTATTGCAAGCTTAAACTCTCATCAAGAATCAGACCAACTAACAGTCAAGGGAAATGAGCAGGAGATAAAAAAGGCGTTCAAGGTGGACTTAGATCTCTGTGGGTGCGCAGGGACTCATGACCTATGATGCATGTGACACCCCTCCTTCGAGCTCAGCCTGGTCATCTCCTGCAAGGATGCTGTAATGGTTGTAAGTGTGAAAAACAGTCATAACTCACTTTTTTCAGTGCTGATGTAGCTTCGAATGGTCACTAAATGAACTGCTGTAAGTCAAGGATTACCTGTATGCATTTATGACAATTACAGCATCCTGGGGGTCATGTGATCTCAATCTGTAACCTTTCCTGTCCTTACCACTCTCCACAGAGGGACGACTGAAAGCATACAGCATCACAGTCTGGTTTGGAAGCATCCCTGCTTCAGACAGGAAGGCGGTCCAGAGAGTGGTGAGGACGGCAAAAGAGATCATTGGCAGTTCCCTCCCTTCCCTCCAGGAAATAGCACATAAGCGTTGCTTGAGCAGGGTCCATAAGATTATCTGGGACACTACACATCCTCTCCATGACCTGTTTTCCTTGTTTCCTTCTGGGAGGTGGGGGGGGCTTCGCGGTATCCGCAGCAGAGCATCCAGATTCAGTCACAGTTTTGTTCCATACAGTATTAACCTTGTGAACTCTCAAGCTTCCTCTTTCCGCTGTGTATTTCAAGATGGACAGTGATTAATATTTATATGTTACTTATATGTAAGGGTGTAGGTCTACACATATGTTGTATATAGTATGTTTAAATGTGTGTTATGTATGTGTACACTTTGAGAGCAAGCATCTAAATTTCACTTTTAATGTGTGCCATTGTGCCCACAGTAAAAAATGACAATAAAGGGTATCTATCTATCTATCTATCTATCTATCTATCTATCTATCTATCTATCTATCTATCTATCTATCTATCTATCTATCTATCTCTATTCTCCATCTATCTATCTCTCCATCTATCTATCTATCTATCTATCTATCTATCTATCTATCTATCTATCTATCTATCTATCTGTCTGTCTGTCTGTCTGTCTATCTATCTATCTATCTATCTATCTATCTATCTATCTATCTATCTATCTATCTATCTATCTCTATCTATTCTCCATCTATCTATCTATCTATCTATCTATCTATCTATCTATCTATCTATCTATTCTCCATCTATCTATCTATCTATCTATCTATCTATCTATCTATTATCTATCTATCTATCTATCTATCTATCTATCTATCTATCTATCTATCTATCTCTATCTATTCTCCATCTATCTATCTATCTATCTATCTATCTATCTATCTATCTATCTATCTATTCTCTATCTATCTATCTATCTATCTATCTATCTATCTATCTATCTATCTATCTATCTCTATTCTCCATCTATCTATCTATCCATCTATCCATCCATCTATCTATCATCTATCTATCTATCTATCTATCTATCTATCTATCTATCTATCTATCTATCTATCTATCTATCTCTATCTATTCTCCATCTATCTATCTATCTATCTATCTATCTATCTATCTATCTATCTATCTATCTATCTATCTATCTATCTATCTATTCTCTATCTATCTATCTACTATCTATCTATCTATCTATCTATCTATCTATCTATCTATCTATCTATCTATCTATCTATCTATCTATCTATCTATCTATCTATCTCAGCCAACATCAGACAAGCAAAATGAATGAGGGAAGCTGAATTCACTTCACTGCAAGGATTCACTTACCAATTGTGGCAAAACAGACGTGGCACACTTAACTATCATCTTGCTTAACATTGGAAATTCCGGTCTCGGCTACCTGCATTATTACTTCTAGTTCAGAAATGTAACCATTTCTTCTCGATTTACATCCCAAACCCAGATACCAATTGTGTTAATCTGGGCTTTCTTTTTTTAGGGACGTGAAATCTGGCTTCCCAAAGGACACATTCTGTGCTACAAATGCTGGCTCCAGCCTTCAAAGCTAGCACGGCTGGACGTTTGCTTCACTAAAATAGAAAATAAATCATTTTAAGCACTGCCTTCTGGTGCGGCCCAGCTCCAGTCCGTCTGCTAGATTTGTCGTGAAACAACAACAACAACAACAAAAACGGAAGAGCCCCTCGCTCTGTTTGCAAGGAACAGCCTCTTTCCAGATTAATCCAGCTGTTCAGATGATAAGCAAAGAGCTAAGCTGCTTGACCAGCTGCTCATTCTTACCACCCTGCTCCTATTCCGTTCTCCACCTCTTCTCCACCTCAACACCGTCTTTCCTGACCCAAATCCATGGTAGTCGGGGATGATGGGTGGTGCGGTGCGCTGCAACGAGCACTTAGCCTCTTAAACGTGCTTGCCCGCAAAACTGGTCCAGATAGCAGAACAAAACATTTGGCATCCACCCCACCGGTCAGCTGGATGAAAACCATTTTGCAGAGGAGAAAGAGCAAGAGAGCCCAGCAATTTGCCCAGAACTGTTTTGCAGATACAACACCCAGGTGTGGATCTCTGAAAAAAATAATTCTGACTTTATACATACCACTGATTTAAAAAAAAAAGAAAAAAGAAAAACCCCAACTCTTCACCTTTAGCTCTTCTGCCGCAAATCAAGATTAAGGACCATGGAAAAGGATGGAATTATCCCACTGATTTAAACCTCTGTTTCTTTTAGCAATTAAACATATCTCTTAGCTTCCTTCTGCATAAACCAGACATTGGTTTGCTTTACAAAACCTCTCGTGTTAGGAGCCCTGTCCCTTCCAAGCAAAGAGCCTAAATTTGCAGACAGTTCTCATAGACAGAGCCGTTCAACTCAGGTTTGCAACCGGGGTGAAGTGGAATGGCTGTACGCAAGTGGAAACCTGGGTTGTCCTTGACATTCATTTAACAACTGTTCCAAGTTACTACGGCACGGAAAGAAAGCAACTAACAACTGGTCCTCCCATTTACAACCGTCACAACATCCCCTGCAGTCATGTGCTCAAAAAAGCAAAGTCGGCGAGGGATTGACTTAAAGACTACCTCATTCACTTAAGAACCGTGATTCATTTAACAATCGTGGCAAAAAAAAAAAAAAAGGTCGGAAACTCGCTCAAACAGCCCCTTGCTTAGCAACGGAGATTTTACTCTCATTTGCGGTCATAAGTCAAGAGCCACCTGAACTTTCCCTTCTTGATTGAGGAATTGCCCTTTACCGCATCTCTATACAGAAAAAAACGGGCATTGCGCTGGCTCAGCGGTTAACTGGACTCGTCAGCCCAGGTTCGAGATTCGAGTGCTACATGACGGGGCAAGCTCCCATCCTTGCCTCAGCTCCTGCCAACCTAGCAGATTGAAAGCAGGCAAGTGCAAGTAGATAAATAAGTACCACTTCACTTGGAAGGTAACAGCGCTCTGTGATGTCATGCAGGCCCACATGGCCACAGAAATGTCTTCAGATAACGCCGGTTGGTGATGAGCACTGCTCCCTAAAGTCAGCAACAACTATCAGAGTAAAATCCGTAGGGATTCCTTTACCTTTTTACCGACAGGGAAGGTTGTTTTGCAGCACAGAGAGTCTAAACCATACCACCATTGAAAAAAATGGTGTAGGGTCTCCTGACCTACAAGGTCTCTTCCAGATCTGTTATTTTATTCTGTTCTGTTCTGTTCTATTCCATTCCATTCTATTTCATATTTTTCTATTCTATTCTATTCTATTCTATTCTATTCTATTCTATTCTATTCTATTCTATTCTATTCTATTCTATTCTATTCTATTCTATTCTATTCTAGTCTAGTCTAGTCTAGTCTAGTCTAGTCTAGTCTAGTCTAGTCTAGACCAGTCTGTTCTGTTCTGTTCTGTTACATTACATTACATTACATTACACTACATTAGATTTCGTATTTTCTCTATTCTATTCTATTCTGTTCTGTTCTGTTCTGTTCCATTACATTACATTACATTTCGTATTTTCTGTATTCTATTCTATTCTATTCTATTCTATTCTATTCTATTCTATTCTATTCTATTCTATTCTATTCTATTCCATTTTCTATTCCATTCCATATTCAATTCCGTTCCTTTCTATTCCATTCCGTTCTGTTCTGTTTTCTTCTGTTCTGTTCTATTCTATTCAAGCTGTACATACTCAATTTCTATTTACCCTGCATATTTTTGTGTCTTGAATCCAGAGCCAGCTCTACACACGCTGTTCTAGAGACCAATTATATCCTGGTGCCCATAGGACTTGGGTCATCTTCTCATTTTGTTAGGAATTTTTTTCTTTGAGCTTTAAGCTCGCAAGTTTCTTTTCCTGGATACATTCACCCACTTTGTGAAGCACAATAAATAATTTTAATTGCATCAGCCTCCATTGTTGGCATATGGCAACAATTCTGCGAAATTATATTTAACCCTCGAGCAGGTGTGCTGATGAACAGAGGGCACCATTACTGCTTCTCTGGGTATAACTTCGACAAGCTATTTCGTGCACAACTCGCTCACTCAAGAACTTTCCTATCAGAACTTTCTCTTGTTTTAGTAACATTAGCAGCTTCCCAAAGTCCACAGATGTAATAATAATTTATTTTTTAAGACTTGCAACAACCCTCTTAGTGTGGGTTCACTGCCACTCAATTGACCTTTCTGAGTGTCTAGGAAAAGCATACAAAGAAAAAGTATTAAAGCAAAAGGAAAGAAAATCAGATCTTATACTCCTATTGTATATTTTTGAATTGAAATACGCATTTAGTTTTGACGCCCACTAATATTTGGTAAGGGACGCGGTGGCTCAGTGGGTTAGAACGCTGAGCTTGTCGATCAGAAGGTCGGCAGTTTGGCGGGTCGAATCCCGAGTGCCGTGTAGCAGAGTGAGCGCCTGTTACTCGTCCCAGCTTCTGCCCACCTAGCAGTTCGAAAGCACGTAAAAATGCAAGTAGATAAATAGGGACCACTGCGGTGGGAAGGTAACAGCGTTCCGTGCGCCTTTGGCATCTAGTCATGCCGGCCACATGACCACGGAGACGTCCTCGGACAAGCGCTGGCTCTTTGGCTTTGAAACGGAGATGAGCACCGGCCCCTAGAGTTGGAGACGACTAGCACGCATGTGCGGGGGAACCTTTACCTTTACCTAATATTTGGTACCCTAGGCCACGGGTCTTCAAACTTGGCCCTTTCATGAATTGTGGACTTCAACTCCCAGCTGGCTGAGGAATTCTGGGAGTTGAAGTCTACAAGTCGTAAAAGAGCCAAGTCTGAAGACCCCTGCCCTAGGCGAACTGGCCCTGTTTGATTCATAAAATCAAGATGCCTTAAACCCAGAAAGACACTTGGTTCTTCAACATCAGATGGGTGCAAATTAATTACAGGTCCTGCTCGACTTACAACAGTTCACTTAGTGACCATTTGAAGTTACAACAGAACTGAAAAAAGTGACCTATGACCATTTTTCACACTTATGACCATTGCAGCATCCCCCATGGTCACGTGATTTACATTGGAAAGCTTGACAACTGGTTCATATTTATGACGGTTGCAATGTTCCTGGGGTGTGTGTGTGTGTGTGTGTCACGGGATCCCCTTTTGCGACCATTCTGACAAGCAAAGTCAATGGGGGAAGCCAGATTCACTTCACAATTGTGTCACTAATTTAACAACAACGGTGATTCACTTAACACATGTGGCAGGAAAAGTCATAAAATGGGGCAAAACTCACTTAACAAATTTCTCAATGAGCAACATGAATTTTGGGCTCTGTATTACCTTTATACTAGTTAGACTAAACAGCCAGTTTGGTGGAGTGGTGAAGATGCTGGCCTAAAAACCAGGAGACTGTGAGTTCTAGTACCACCTCAGGCATGGAAGCCGACTGGGTGGTTTTGGGCCAATCACCAGGGGACTATGAATTCTAGTCCCGCCTTAGGCATGAAAGCTGGCTGGGTGACTTTGGGCCAATCACCAGGAGACAGTGAGTTCTAGTCCCGCCTTAGGCATGAAAGCCGGCTGGGTGACTTTGGGCCAATCACCAGGAGACGGTGAGTTCTAGTCCCGCCTTAGGCATGAAAGCCGGCTGGGTGACTTTGGGCCAATCACCAGGAGACGGTGAGTTCTAGTCCCACCTCAGGCATGGAAGCCGACTGGGTGGTTTTGGGCCAATCACCAGGGGACTGTGAGTTCTAGTCCCGCCTTAGGCATGAAAGCTGGCTGGGTGACTTTGGGCCAATCCTTCTCTCTCAGCCCAGCCCACCTCACAGGATTGTTGTTGTGGGGAATATAGAAGGAGGAAGGAGCAATAGGTACTGTATGTTCACCGCCTTGAGTTATTTAAAAAAGTAAGGGAGGTGGAATAAAAAATGAAATAAATAAATGAAATGAAACTATATAATAAAAGCAACAACGGAAGACAGAGCCTAGGCTTTGATTAGCCCAAACATCCAGAAGACACTCCACTTAATCTTGATTCAGCCAATCAAAAAAATTGGTGATTGCATTCAGAGTAATGCCTTGATTGAACTGCCCTCAGATCAGAGCTTCCCAGGACCCTATTATCTACATTAATGGAAAAATGTAGAGTCACAACACAAGGCAGCATCTGAGCTCATGCAACATACTAAGCCCAGAATACCATATCATTTCATGGCTTAACATGCTTGTCCTGGCAGCTTGAAACCAAGACACCAAGGCTTCCGGTAACATGTTCAATCTGACTCTCAGCTTGTGTCCTCCTCGACTTAAAACATTTAGTGACTGTTCAAAGTTACAACAGCACTGGGGAAAAAAGCGCGACTTATGACCATTTTTCACACTTACAACCTTTGTAGCATCCCTATAATCATGTGATCAAAATTCAGACGCTTGGCAACAGGTTCATACTTACGACAGTTGCTGTGTCCCAGGATCACGTGATCCTCTTTTGCAACCTTTTGACAAGCAACATCAGTGGGGAAGCCAGCTTCACTTAACAACCATGTCACTAACTTATCAACTGCAGTGATTCGCTGAACAACTGTGGCAAGAAAGGTAATAAAACGGGGCAAAACTCACTTAACAAATGTCTCGCTTAACAACAGAAATTTTGAGCTCAGTTGTGGTCGTAAGTCGAGGACTGCCTGTACAAAGCTAACTACAGCCTCTCTCTAATATCTTCCCCAGATCAACCCTTAAGACGCTAAGTGATGGACCAAAACTGGGCTGAAAATAAAATACGGACTTATTTCTTTTCTTTGATAGCTGAAAACGATGAGAATATGAATTCCTCTCTCTGGTTTCATTATTTGTGAATTTTGTACTCTGTCTTTCTATCGCCAGAGTTGTGAAACTTAAGGAACAACTTAAGTTGACTGTCTGCAAAGCAGAGCATCAACACTCGAGTGCATCCCAATTTCCAAGAATGCTTCTGGCCCATCCATAATTCCACAGATCATTCATACAAACTTTGAACCCTGGAACACGGCAGCCCAACACTTGAACTTCAAAATGTTCCCATGGATCTTCAAACCATCTTAGAGCTCAATCAGCCATCTCAACAATTGGCTTCCTGATAAATGTTTGTTTTGTGATTGGCAAGGCCCACTACGGTAATCACTTGATCAACTGGCAGGGAGTCCCATCCACACACCCAAAGCAAGCTTGGCAGGTTTTCTCCAAAGGCACCACAACATTACAAACCTGCTTGCAATCCCCAGAAACTGATGCGATGGTAGCAACATGACCAAATTCTGAATTTTTAGACTAGGAGGTTGAATCCATCATCTATCTATCTATCTATCTATCTATCTATCTATCTATCTATCTATCTATCTATCTATCTATCTATCTATCTACCTATCTACCTATCTATCTACCTATCTATCTATCTATTATCTATCTATCTATCATCTATCTATTTTTTTCTCATCTGTCTCATCTATCATTTATCACTCATATCTCTGTCTCATCTATCTATCATTTCTCTCTATCATCTCTCTATCATATATCAATCATTTCTCTCTCCTGTCTATCCATCCATCCATCCATCATCTCTCTGTCCATCATCTGTCTGTCTGTCTATCTATTTATCCATCCATCCATCCATTATTTCTCTATCTGTCATCTGTCTATCTTTCTCATTTCTCTCTCATCTCTCATCTCTCATGTATCTATCATTTATCTCTCATATCAATGTCTCATCTATCTATCTATCATTTCTCTCTATCATCTCTCTATCCTATATCAGTTATTTCTCTCTCTCTCTCATCTTTCTCTCTGTCTATCCATCCATCCATCATCTCTCTGTCCATCATCTGTCTGTCTGTCTATCTATCTATCTATCTATCTATCTATCTATCTATCTATCTATCTATCTATCTATCCATCCATCCATCCATCCATTCATCCATTATTTCTCTATCCATCATCTGTCTGTCTGTCTGTCTGTCTGTCTGTCTGTCTGTCTGTCTGTCTGTCTATCTATCTATCTATCTATCTATCTATCTATCTATCTATCTATCTATCTATCTATCACAGTCATCTCACAAGTGAGTGACTTTGGGTGGTGCACAACAAAAGTAAATATCTAAGACCATTATCCATAACAAATATTAAAAACATTAAAATGTATAAGGTAATATAATATTTATAATATAAAGCATTATCAATATAATATTTATAATATAAGCAGGGATACAGGAATTAAAACGTCATTCACTGAAATAAGTTCATTACAGCAATTAATGTTTCATATTTTCCTCTGATGGCCAATGAGAGTTGCCAGGCCAATCTACCGACAGGCTGCTGGGGAAAAAAAATGAGAGCCTTTTGCTTGGAGTCTTTTGCTCCTGAACAAAAAGCAAAATATAAATTTAACCCGCAGAGAAATGCATAGTTCCCAAGAATCAATCAGCAATTATGACAAGCATATACAATAGCTGAATAAAATAAATAGGTACAATTTATTTATTTGGCAACATTATTCATCAGCTACTCTATTCAACAGACTTTTATTGCAGGGAAAATTTAAGGAAGGAATGATCTAAAAATCCGTATACAGTAAACCTAGTTAACACAATAAAAGCAGAAAAGCTACATTCTTTGGAAAGTCAGAATGGGTGAGTAGGGAAGGTGTTTACTTGGCAGACGCCAAATTCTAGGCCCTCCTCTCAGCCCCAGAGCAAGTGTGGTGTAGTGGTGAAGGGGCTGGACTAAGAGCAAAGAGACCCAGGTTCCAAAATTAGTCCTCAACTTGCAAGCCTTAGGGAGCCTGCCCATTCCAGTCATAAAGCGGGTATCCATCTGAGACACCTGGATTTTTTTGGCAACAGTCGTTATGAGAAGGCATCCTAGCAGAACTTAAACATCCCTAAAACAACTTTGGAAAAAAGGTCTGTCTGATGAACGTGGGTCTCTAATCTTGAAGACAACCCAAGAGCTATTTTTGGCTCCTGGAACTGGTGTGTGAGGAATGCATTTCCTGACACAAACATGATAGGATAAATTGCTATCCTGTTAATGGGAGTGCCAGACCAGCTGAGTTTATGATTTTCCAAGCCCGGCCTTGTGCTTGTAAATGTGACTGGATTTTACAAATCTTATCTCTGACACTACAGAAGGCAGAAACTGAAATGTTTCTGTAGATCGAAAACAAATCAGCAAATCCCTCTGGTTCTCGCTGATTTGAAAGATGTAATTGGACAAAAGAGTCGATCAATCAGTTTATTTATTGTTTCGGTCACCGGTTGTAACCAGATAAAACCTTCACCAAAGTGGACAGCCATTAATAGAAGATATTTTGATAATTTTGTGTATTTTAACCTACGCAATTATTAAAATAACTTCTATCAATGGTTGCCCACTTCGGTGCAAGTTTCATCTTGTTACAACCGGTGACCAAAACAAGAAAAGCATGTAAGAGTATTAAACAGCGTTATTATAGGAAATCCAAAAATAGAAAGAAAAAAAAAGAAACTTTCAATAAAAGTATTCCTTCTAAACTCTTAATCGCTTTAATTTCTCTGGCCAACTTGACCAGGGTTGGAATACAAGCAGACTGAAGCCAATATACAAAAAAATTGATCATAGACATCCAGCAAACTATAGGCCAAAAAGAATCAAATTTAAATCCTTTCCTGGCCATAAAAAAACAGAGGGTGACCTTCAGTCTATCATTGGCCGCGTCTCCTTACCTTGCTCATCTCATGTAGGGCAAAACCATTTTCCTGCATATTTTTCTTTCCTTAATACGTTGAAAGAGGATTTGCTTTCAATATTCTCAGGAATGGCAATATAATTTGCCCCAGATGGAATCTGCCTTTCTTGATTTAATGCTCTGGGGATCCTGGAGAACATGGAAATGACCCAGCTTCCAAGCAACCGTCCTTTTTCCACTACAAGAGTCTGATGACGTCTTGTCCTCGACTTACAACAGTGCATTTAGTAACCGTCTGAAATTACAACGGCACTGGGAAAAAGTGACCTCGGAACGTTTTTCAACATCCCCGTGGTCACGTGATCAAAATTCAGATGCTTGACAACTGGCATGTATTTAGGACACTCGCAATGTCTCAGAGTTACGCGATCCCCTTTCGTGACCTTCAAACAAGCAAAGTCAATGGGGAAGCCAGATTCACTTCCTAATGTAACAATTGTGGCAAGAAAGGTCATAAAATGGGTCAAAGCTCACTTAAGATAAGGTTCGTTTAGCAACAGAAATTTTGGGATCAACTGTGGTCATAATCCAAGGACGACCTGTACTGTTTATCAAGGAAATAGCAATAACTAAAGCATTTAGACTTATAGAGCATTCTCTAGGAGGTTTGCAATGTAAGCATTATTTGCATATTGCCCCCCCCCAACAATCTGGGTCCTCATTTTATCAACCTCGGAAGGGTCAGGATCGAACTCCAGGCTGTGGGCAGAGTTTTTCTGCAATACTGCATTCTAACCACTGTGCCAGCAGGATTTCTAAATCCCACCTGCAGGAAACTCCATGCTTCCTTGGTTCCCCCTCCCCCCTCCGCAACCTTTGAGCTCTTCTCACCTGTACGAAAAAAAATCCTGATCTAGAGAAATGGTTGTGCAATCTTTTTTTTTCCCTCCTGGAGAAAGTAAGAATGTTCATTCATCCAGTTTGTCCTGCTTTAACCTCACTGATCTGTTTGTGAGTTTATAACAGATAAGAGGAAAGAGAGAAAACTGCACTGGGGTGGTGTTGGGGAAACACTGGGGATATACAGTAAATGTTAAACACAAGCATGCTATCCTTATCTATTGAGGAATTAAGATTAGCAAGAAAAGACTTGTTGATAATATCTTTAAAGACCTGGCTATCAAACACATGAAACTTATTTATTTATTTATTTAACTTACGGACAAATGTTAAAAAGTACATCACAATTGCATTCTGCATGAGCAAATACGAAATGATTTAATCTATGTACTAATTCAAAGGTCGACTATTTATATAGTACTAGCAAGGTAAAGGTTCCCCCGCACATGTGTGCTAGTCGTTTCCGACTCTAGGGGCCGGTGCTCGTCTCCGTTTCAAAGCCGAAGAGCCAGCGCTTGTCCGAGGACGTCTCCGTGGTCATGTGGCCGGCATGACTAGACGCCAAAGGCTCACGGAACGCTGTTACCTTCCCACCGGAGTGGTCCCTATTTTTCTACTTGCATTTTTACGTGCTTTCCAACTGCTAGGTTGGCAGAAGCTGGGACGAGTAACAGGCGCTCGCTCTGCTACGCGGCACTCGGGATTCGATCCGCCAAACTGCCGACCTTCTGATCGACAAGCTCAGCGTCCTAACCCACTGAGCCACCGCGTCCCTTACTGGAGGAGACTAAAACACCTGCCATTTGGGGCCCTAACCCTATTGAGCGTTGACCAGGTCTTATGGGGTAGATTGGATGGAAACAACATGGAAACATGCTCTCCATCAGGAAGTAGGCTAAACTCCACTTCTCAGTGCTGCTACAAAGGATTTAATCTCTTTTTGCTATCTGCTCCCTGGCTAGAGTTCTACAGGGAGAACAGGAGGAGATTAATTGAAATAAATAAGGGGATGGAGTACTGTATTGCAGAGAAAAATAAAAACTAGAGCTTGGCTGTTTTCTCCACAGGAGTCACTGCGTTTGGGAAGGAGGTGGAATGTGCAAAGTTTTCTGCTCACCAATTAACAACCAGCTAAGAGACAAGGAACATAAGACACTAATATCCATGCAACAATGAAGTAGTCTAGCTATGGAGACTGCGGGTTTTGCATCGCAGGACATTTTAAGAAGAGATCAGGAGACGCAGATCTTCTTCAAAAGGACGTTAAATTGATCTCCCCACACACTGAGGTAAGAGTCCCATATGTGTAAAAGTTCCAGATGACAGCAGAGTCAAGGTACAAATCAGAGCGAGTCCGGGTAATCAATTCTAGAGGGATGAATGAAATATCCTACCAACTAGCCACAAGAGTACCCAAAGTAAACAAATTATTACTCCTAGTGCAGTGTTTCTTGACCTCAGCAACTTGAAGAGATGTAGACTTCAACTCCCAAAATTCCCCAGCCAGTATGCTTGGGGCAGTTGGAGGTTGACCAACCCTGGTCTAGTGCTAAGTAGGTTCCAGGAGTCGTGGTGGCACAGTGGTTAGAATGTAGTATTGCAGGCAAATTCTGCCCACAGTCTGGAGTTCAATCCTGATGGGACTCAAGGTTGATTCAGCATTCCATCCTTCCGAGGTCAGTAAAATGAGGACCCAGGTTGTTGGGGGGGGGCAATATCCTGACGTCACAGACTGCCCAGAAAGTGCTGTAAAGTGTTATTACTATTGCTATATAGCTCAGCCCTCATGTCTCCTCAGTGGTTTACTCTGGCTGATCTACTCAGGGATAACAGCCCCATCTCAACAGCCCCCAAGTAGTTTTTGCAATCTGGTGCATCTTTCCACTCTCTCTCTCCCACCCCTGTTGCCACTGCATTTTGCTCAGATGCTCCTTATCTTATTTCTCTGCTGTACCTTCACCCAACTTCAGAGGCATCCCTGCCCGACTTGCTTGACCTTGTCTCACCAGAAGACGAACTTCTTCAAGATTTTCCTCCTGGATTTCAACTTCCTGTCCCCAGGGAGGTGCTTCAAGGCAGCTTGAGATGTCATGGTTGCCATGACAACCATAAGCCCATGGCTGTCCAGTTGCATCATGTGTGTGTGTGTGTGTCACACTTTAGACCTGGCTTATATTTATTCTAGGTTTGCTAGTACTAGGGGAGCCCTGGTTAGCACGCAGGGCTGCAGCGGTAAGAATCTGCTCTTCTCTTCTCCTGTCTCTTGGCCCTGTAACTTTCCAAGGGGCCTCCCCCATAGCTCCTCTAGCCATTATTGGACCATAACAAGAATCTTTATTTAGCTTCTTACACAACAAGGAGGTTCCTTTTGCTTCTTCTTTTTTTGAGCAGAGAAGCTGAAGTAGCCTCTCTGCTTGTGGTCAGAAGCAAGCGTTTCCAGCGTCATGGTCTTCATCTCCACTGTTCTGGGAACATGAAGGCCTTCGGGGGAGAAATACAAATTCAGAGTCCAGCCAGAAGAGTTCCAAATATGGAGAATCTACATCATCAAGCCAAACGAAGCCCAAGTTTCATGCCAAAAACAAACAAACAAAAAAAATGCTGCCTCCTTTCATTTAAACATAACTGCATGACAACAAAAAGTATCCAGAGATACTATCTGTGCATCTCCGCCAACTGAAAGAGAAATTGTAACGCAGACCATCTGCTTGGGATTTGCCTCCAGTCTTACTTTTCCCCTTTCTTTCATTTCAATCAAAGGAAAACTCTTCCCAGATCACTGGGCAGATTCCAAGCTTGGGTTGCCTTGAAGGGAGGGAAAATGTTCAGGCAAATATCGCATCTCCAACATAGGATTGATGCTTTTGTGTGCCGGGCACAGCCCATAGTGCAAACTCAAGAGATTCTGCAATGCTTTCATCTAGTGCCATAATAAAGTTGGAAGGGACCTTGGAGGTCATCTAGTCCAACCCCCTGCTCAGGCAGGAAACCTTATACCATTTCAGGCAAGTGGCTGTCCAGTCTCTTCTTAAAAACTTCCAGTGTTGGAACATTCATAGCTTCTGGAGGGAGGGAGGTTGTTCCACTGGTTAATTGTTCTAACTGTCAGGAAGTTTCTCCTTAGTTCTAGGTTGCTCCTCTCCTTGACTAGTTTCCATCCGTTGCTTCTTGTCCTGCCCTCAGGTGCTTTGGAGAATAGCTTGACTCCCTCTTCTTTGGGGCAGCCCCTGAGATATTGGAACACTGCTATCATGTCACCCCTCACCCTTCTCTTCATTAAACTACACATACTTTGGTTTGAACTGTGCATATCACACCCATATGCATCAACTTCAGTTTAGTTCTAATTCCAGAGCAAGTCAGAGCATCAATTCAGGGCATTTGTTTGGTCTACAAAGCTGAACAAAACAAGCTTGTCCTCTGACTGACTTCATATCATTCATATCCATGAAAACTGTATAAAACTGCATGACACCCTTAAAAATAAGATTGCTTTAGATAATCAGAAAGATGAAAAATACATTCAGTAATTCAATATGTTTTAGACTGGGATGGACCTCAACTCTCCGAAAATCAACCATCAATACTAGATAGGAAAATGGCCAAAAACAGTCATTGTGAGCTACCTAGGGATAAATGATAGATAGATGATAGATAGATAGATAGATAGATAGATAGATAGATAGATAGATAGATAGATAGATAGATAGATAGATAGATAGATAGATAGGTAGGTAGGTAGGTAGGTAGGTAGATAGGTAGATAGATAGATAGATAGATAGATAGGTAGATAGATAGATAGATAGATAGATAGATAGATAGATAGATAGATAGATAGATAGATAGATAGATAGATAGATAGATAGATGATAGACAGATAAATAGATGTTAGATGATAAATATATATAGAGATCGATATAGATAGATAGATAGATAGATAGATAGATAGATAGATAGATAGATAGAGATGTAATATTCTCAAACAGAAGGGTTAACATGGGAATTCTTTGAGATATACATTATTCCTGTTTCCACTCCTGACTCAGCCACCTTTACCCAGTCTGTCTATTTGTTTCCCCAATTTGGGTAGCATTTTGGACCACTTTTCAGAGATCTTGAATTCCCACCCTAAAGCTTTGAAAAAGTGAAGAGTAAAAATAATAATAAAAAAATCCATCTCTGCCCCTCAGTAATATCTTCAACTAAGGTTTAGACAACTAAGCCATGAACCTTGGCAGTTGAAAGTTTGTTTATTCCTCTTCCTCCCCTTAATTTAATAGGAAAGCAAACATTTTCAGGTTAAAACATGTCTAATAACAAATCTGATTTTCATAGCAACAAGCCTGTCAGGAAATATGCAACCATTTGTGCCTTAGCCTGGTCCATAAAAGACCAAGTCTCTGTTTGTTTTTCCAGAGTGTGAGTAAACAAGGCATCATCAGCTCAAGCCTAAAGCAGTGGCTGCTTATCTCAGCTTATCTCAAGCCAGATATGAGATCCCAGGGTAGCCTTGATCTCGGAGGAGGGGAGGACAATGCCATTCTAGAGGTTAGGGAAATTATCTGGAAAAAAGAAAATTGGGGAAATAATAACTCACTTGAGAAGATGTCAAGAAATATTTTGCCTAAAGAAAGGACTCTATGCCTTTTTTATAGTTTGTAAGTCAGATTCTAGGAACACATTAAACTAAGTTAAAATGAGGTTGGGCAACCTGTAATTCATGTGTTGTGGGAACCCAACCATCCTCTTTAGCTGCTCAGATGATGAAGTTGGTCATCAGATCAATATGGTTTATTGGTTTGGGCATAAGATGTACTGTGAATTCTGCTACTTTCTGTAACAAAACAAGGTGTGCAAACTCGGGCATGGATAATAGTGAACAACAGTTCTGTGATCCTCTGTCACAGGATCTTCCTTAGCAATCTTCTCTTAGCAACCTTCCTGTTTTGAAAAAGAGTTCTCTCTTTGGCATGTATATTTACCTTTCGGGCTATTTATGACACCAGAATTCAAGAGTTGTGTTCTTACAACCAGGTCAGTGAAAGACCTAGAACATACATTTGTAATATTTGATGAGTTTTTAACTTTGGTAATTTCTTGTTGTTGTTGCGGATTGTTAGTGACTTACAAAGCCAGGCTGTTTGATTAATGGCTTGGTATAATGAGGCTTTGTGTTGGGTTGTGTGAGCAAAAATTGAGTTGGGCTACAGAGCTGGAGGACTGCAGGAGAATCTTCATTGGTTCTACAGCCGGAGCATTAGAAGCGAGCAAAGGAAAGTTGTGCGTACTCCATCACTGGAGGTTTTGAAGAAGAGACTGAACAGACATTTGTCCAGAAAGTCTCCTGCTTGGGCAAAGGTGTTGAATTAGAAGACCTCCAAGGTCCCTTCCAACCGTATTATCCTATGACCTGTGATATATGATGCTGAACTTAAAAGCCACAAGGGCACTAAATCAGCTACTGAGGACTGAGAAGGATCAAGTGAGTCCATCCCCTTTGAAATGACACGGTTCCAATAAAAGACCTCAAGCACAGGATTGTGAAAATATTCTCTCTCCCTTCCTCTCCGTATCAATCAAGGAAGGAGAAATAGCCAGAATAAGTATAAAGTTGCAGTTCAGTTTGAGATTAAGGGCTACAAGATCCAGGCTGCAAAAGGCTTATGGCTGGCTGAGGAATTCTGGGAGTTGAAGTCCACAAGTCTTAAAGCTGCCAAGGTTGGAGACCCCTGAATTCTAGTGCAGGCTTAAGTTAACTATACCAGGGGTGGGCAAACTGTGGCAACTTTACAATCTATGGATTTCCACATGTGGACTTCAAATGCTGGCTCAAGAATTCTGGGAGTTGAAATCCACGGGTGGTAAAATTGCCGCCCACCCGTGTTAAAGCAAGCTAAACTTAGGAAAGGACTCAGCGTGTTGTCCTTGTGACTGCATGCCTTAGAACAGTCCATCACCCCAAGCCAGATTATGGTTAGGCATCGCCTTGGAAAAACCGGGGCGTGCGTGTCTTATCTTCACTTCTAAATCCACTCCTCGTTCGTCCGAGCGGAGCCGAACCTTTTCCGGCTCTTGCCGAAGCAGCTGCCTTCGCCACCGAATGCCTCCGAAGGCCAGGCGAGGCCCACGCCCGAGAATAGCCGAGCCAAGCCGAAGCTTGCCGAGCTCCCTAGAGCCCTTCGCGTCTTCCAGGCTCCGCCGGGCGCTGTCCACCGCCTGCGCCGCCTGAAAGCTCCGCTTATTTTATCAGCCCCGCCAGGCTACAGAAAAGCCACCCGGGACGCGGGCATGCACGGGCAGGCAGGTAGGCGGGCGGGCAGGCAGGTAGGCGGGCGGGCAGGCAGGTAGGTAAGGCTGGCCGCCGGCAGGCACCCAGGATCGGTGTTTGTGTGTGTGCACAGATGTGGCTTGCGTGCAACTCTTTCTCCCCCCACCCCGCCAGGCGCCTTTCTCTCTTAGCAACCTGCAAGCTCTCCGAAGGCTGCAGAGGAGGCCATTTTGCAACCGGGGTGGGGGGGTGGGGGGAGAAACGCTGCCCTTCCGCACTGACTCCCGCTTCTCCCTTCGTCATCTCCTAACCGTCCGGCCACTCGCTCCCCTTCGCCGGGACATCCAGCCAAGAGGCACCCGGAAGAGGAGCTGCCAATTCAGTAGGGAGCGTGTGCACGCGTGAGTGCACACACGCACCCCTGTGCTACATCTAGTGTATCTGCCTCCCGCGCCCCGCCCCACGAGCCTCTCGGGAGCTCGGATCGACGTCACGGATCGCTCGCGGGGAAGGGGGGGGTGAATAGAAACAGGTCCCCTGCAGGAAACTCACACCACCACCACCCGCCGCCGCCTTCTTACGACCCTCAGGTGTTAGGAATCTGCCACACTCACACGCTCCGCAATACACGGGTGTCAACGGGGAGGGGGACAGAGAAGCGGAGGGCCTGGGCGCGGCGTCGATCTCCTGCCCTGCCTTAATTTGAAGTGGCAGCCAAATTCTGTCCTGATTAATTAAAAGGCAGGGAAGGGCTCCAAGCGAGAGAAAGCTGTGGAATGGTGAGAGGGAGGGAGGGAGGGAGGGAGGGAAGAGGGATGGTGGAAATTACTTTCAGATCTGTATTATTAGATGCCTTTCCACGGATCCACGTGCCTGGGTCCAGGCCGAAACCCAGCCCTAACTAGTCCCGTAACAAGACTGGAAATGCGGGCAAAGGGAGGCCCGGTCTGGGAAGGAGGTTGAGGGGGGGTGGGGGGGGAGAGAGAAAGACACACACAGAGTAATTTAGTGCCAGTGCACAAATGCCTAGGCCAAGGCTAAGTTCCTCTCTTTCTTTCCGACCCCACCCCATTCCTCCCAGGAGAGAGGGAGGAACGAAGGAAGACAGGAATTCAGATTTCAGCACCACGGCAGTGAACAGCACCTCACACCTGGCGCGGAGGGGCCCCGCCAGACCTCAGCGAAGGCACAGAAGCTTTGCGGGGGGGGGGAGAGGGAGGCGTTCTCCTCCCCTTTTCTGCCCACCTGGGCCTCACGCTTTTGCAACAGCTGCTCCAGATGTTGGGCCTGGCCAATCCGGGCCCCCTTCAAAGGCAGAGCGAGACCACCATCTCCTGCCCATCCTTCGCCTTTCCCGCTTCAAACATGGCGGGAGACACCTTCACTGAGGCCAAAATCGGGAGTCTTTTTCCCACCGACCAATTTTGTTAGAAAGGGCACGGAAAGGCGTAGACTCACCCAGAGCTCTTTTAATAAAAATCGGTAGTCGGGAAAGGCGTTGCCAAGATTGCTGATTGTTGGGGTTTGTTTGGTTTTTTTTTTGCTACCACTGACCAACGGCAAATTCATGGCACCAAGATTGCCTTCCTCTCCAGCCAATTGTCTCCCATCCCCCCCCCCCAAAATACAAGAAACCGACCAAGCGGAAAACAGGTGCTACACCACCACAAACACCTTAAGAAAGATTAAAAAATGGTATTAGTTACAATGCAAATATTTCAGTTCTCTCACTATGCTACTGTACGTAAGATGAGCCGAGACTTACTTCATCTGCTTCACAATTGTGCTTTTTCCGGATTCCCCAGCCCCTGTTGGGACAAAATAGAAGAAAAGGGAGGGGGGAGAATATTAAAACCTTCATAAAAGCAAACTCTGGCCAGTGTGAGAATATAAGAAGATAAAGCAAATAACACGAGAGAGGGGGGGAGAGAGGAGGGGGGGAACAGAGAGGAGAGGGGGCGAGAGAGAGGGAGAGAAAGGGAGGGAGGGAGAGAGAGAGAGAGAGAGAGGGAGAGAGAGAGGGAGGAGTGGTAGGAGGGCGGGGGGGGGTGGAAGAGGGGACCCAAAGACGCTATTTGTGCAATTGAGTTTTCCGTGCAAAAAAAGAGGGGGGGGGGAGATGAAGGAGATACATTTAATTAAAAAAGCAGGGGGGGAGGTAAGGAAGACCCTACCTGTTGGGGGAAGGCGGGGAATTGGGGAGGGTCTGAGATGGGGTTATATTTGAGCCAGTCCATCCAAAGGTGCGGCAGAAGATGGAGCGTGAAGAAACACACACACACACACACACCCCTAGTTGGTGGAAGGCAGTGATTTACTGGGGGGCGGGGGGGGGACAGATAAAAGGCTCTGGGGAAACGGCCTTTAGACCAGGCGGAGAGGTGAACTGTAGCCGTAAAGGGGCCAAACGGGGCTGCAGCGGAAATCGTCCAAAGGGTCGGTGGGCGCTGAACCACACCTGAGAGGGAGCAGACGGAGGGTGGGGGGTGAGGAGAGACGTGAGTGTGCAAATCTATCTGTGTGCTTGTGTGTGTGTGTGTGTGGAGAGGAGGAGGAGGAGGAGGAGGGGGGGAGAGGGAACGTAGGAAAGGGCTGATGGGGGCGACGGGGAAGGAAGCCCGGCTCTTGACTTACCGAGCAGGAGTAATTTCACATCTTTGGCCGCGCTGATCCCGTCTTCCTTGAGGTTCTTCTCGATCGCTTTGCTCCTTTCCAGGGCGGCTCTTTCCTCGGCGCTCAGCGTACATCCCATGGTGGCCCCGATTCGGGAACGGTGCCGGGCTGGCGGACCCTGGTCTCCTTCGCTTCTTCCCCCCCACCCTTTCACGGACGATCCAAAAAGGGGGGGAAAGCCGGCCCGGGGAGGGGAGAGCTCGGATTGCGACGCCAAAGGCCAACGGGGGGGGGATCCTCTCTCCCTCTCTCTCTCTCTGCCTCTGACCCCTCTCCCTTCTCCCCCTGCTTCCCAGCCCTGCTCTCGCTCGCCCCGGCGAATCAAGGCATCCAAGGGAACCTGCCGAGCTTGCGGGAGCTGCAGGAGCTGGTCGGGAGGGGGGTGGGTGGGTAGGTGGGGGGCGCTGGGAGAAGGGAAGGGAGGTGGCTCGCCCGTCGGAGGAATGGGTCGGAGGAAGCGGAGCGCTCGCCTCTTCTGCCCCGGCTAGAGACAGAGCTGGCCCGGCTGCTGCGCTCCGGCTCCGGCCGCCTTTGCAGAACGGGAGAAACGGCTCCGATTGGCTTTTTCCGCCCCTCCTTCGTCGGCCAGAATTGCTTGCCTTCGGATTTCCTTTCCTTTCCTTTTTTTTTTCTCCCTTCCTCCTCCTTTCCCCGGGCGGTGGGCTACTGTTGGGTTGAGGTTGTGTTTTTTTTTCTTCCTTCCTCTCCCCTCCCCCTAATCTGGGGGGTCTCTAATGGGCGGCGGCGGCGATGGCTGCGAGCGATCGCATCGTTCAGCCCGTCCTAATGGAGAGAAATGCAGAAAGGGTGGGGGGGGGAGCGCCCGCCCGCGCGCGTGTCCGCGAACCAGCCGGAGGAGAGAGGAGGAGGAGGAGTTGGGGGGGGGGGACGGACGAGCGCGCCTGGGCTCTGCGCTGCTGACTTCAAGGGGCGAGGCGAGGCCGGCTGGGCTGGTGACGTCTGTGGCTCCCCGCCCGCGCATGCGCCCAGCCAGCCCGTGGGGTGGGGCTGGGTGGTGGTGGGGGGGGGTTGAGAAGATCGATAGGAGAGCCAGCCTCGGAGAGCGGGGTGGGGATAAGCGATCCCCAACAGTTGCTGTTACTGAGACTTAGTTTCTCTCCCCCCCCCGGGTTTTTACTGGGTAGGGAAAGCGGGCGATGGTGGTGGGGGGGTGGTGAAGAGAAAGTGAATGCGCCAGATGCAACCGAGGAGGCTCGCCTGCCCCCTTCTGCTTTGATTTACCCCCTTTTTAATTAAGATGCAGGCTTTATAATGCCATGTCCAAGGAGGTGCGGTTTTCCCTACCTGGTTTTTGTTTTTTTTTTAAAAAGGCACTTTAAAAAAAAAGATGGGTTTTTTCCACCCTTGGTTGCAAGGTTCGCGAGTTGGGTCGTTCGATGCAGTTTTAAGGTCGCCCTTCGTTTAATTTTATTCCCCCCCCCCGCTCGCCCGCGAGAAGGGACGCGAAAATAACTGGAGAATCCAAAGAAAGGTTGGGGGGGGGGTCTTCTTCCGCAGAGAAAGAGAGCGCCCCAAGATTAGAGCAAAGATTTAACTGTTCTTAAAAAAAGCTTTTTTTTTTTTTTGCTCCGGATGGGCATCAGGATCGCTTAAAGTGGACGCAAAGCCTTCACACCACGTTTGATCACCGTCATGGCTGGGAAGAGCAATTGGTGAACTTTTCGAGAGTATCCTGGCTTATATAATCCTGGCTTATTCAGTAAACCATATTTAAGCCATGGCTTGGTGTGATGAATGAATCAAGGGGAGAACTTGTTCTCAGCTCTGGGTATCCAAATGGCTTTGCTCAGCTAAAGAAGGATCTGTAGATCCATCGTGCATAAGTTGCCTTGTGATAAATTGACCCTTCTCCATCTCCCTGGGCCAAAAGACACAAAGCAAATTGTTTGTCATTGACTGCTGGTGGTGTTAGAAAGTGTCTACCTAGGCAGTAATTGAAAACTGGTCTAGACAGCCTAATGCTTGGATGTGTGATAATGGGGAAATCTCAAGGTGGAAGATTAGACGGAGAAATTGAAAATCATTACTTAAAAAAAACGATGCCAAAAATCCTGCATGGATGTGTCCATAAAACTCATCCATTTTGAACAGCTGAATTCCATGGTGTCCTCTTTACAATCAAGAAGACACTGAAGTTCGGACAAGATTGATCGGTCATTGTTGCAGGAGAATCAGGTTGATCTCTGGAAGCCAAAGATCACGAGGAACTTGGTCAGACCTTCTCGGACCAATAAAACCTTCTGCCTTTTAATAAAATTGATTTGTCTGGAAAGGTGCCACCGAGCTCCTCCTGATTTTTGAAACCAGGGGAAATCTCAGCTGTGATTAAGCCTTCATCCATATGAAGTAGAGTGTTCTTTGTAGCATATCAACCTAGAACAGGGGTCTTCAAACTCGGCCCTTTTATGACTCATGGACATCAACTCCCAGAATTCCTCAGCCAGACATGCTGGCTATGGATTTCTGGGAGTTGAAGTCCATGAGTCATAAAAGGGCCGAGTTTGAAGACCCCTGACCTAGAACTTCCTTGTCATAGGAGAAAGCCCATTATAAACAATGGGCTTCCTGCTGTGAAGGATGATGATTAGGGGACTGGAGGCTAAAACATATGAAGAATGGTTGCAGCAATTGGGTAGTTTAGTGAAAAGAA